>NW_027664742.1:0-23478 GCF_963921795.1 Nannobrachium achirus | reverse complement strand
GCTCGAAACTCTGAGACCAGTTATGTTCATATAGTATAATGCGACTTCACTGGGTGAATACTAGTTCTTTCTCTGTGAATTTCTTTCTAATAACATTCCATGTACCCTATGTCATGCGCTATCAAATTAATTAGAGTTCTATGGTGCAGATAACTATGGAAAGGAGTCTGACAGCTCTTATTTTGTTATATGACTACTACTAAAGGTACTTTTTTTCTTTACACTGCAGGGTGTGAGGGGGACGGTGTGTGTGTGTGTGGTGTGTGTGTGTGTGTGTGTGTGTGTGTGTGTGTGTGTGTGCGTGCGTGCGTGCGTGCGTGCGTGCGTGCGTGCGTGCGTGCGTGCGTGCGTGTGTGTGTGTAGAGTTTGTCTAGCTACTTATGGGGACTAAACGCATGTTCACACAGTCACCTGCAGGGGACCTCTGACAGAGTGGGGACAAAATAGTAGGTCCCCACAACGGTTAGGTTAGGTTTAGGTTTAGGTTTAGGTTTAGGTTTAGGGTTAGGGTTAAGGGTTAGGTTTAGGGATAGAGGTTAGGGTAAGGCCACAGGACTTGCATAAAAATGAATGGAAATCTATGTAATGTCCTTACAAGTGATGTAAACATATAGTGTGTGTGTGTGTGTGTGTGTGTGTGTGTGTGTGTGTGTGTGTGTGTGTGTGTGTGGTGTGCGTGCGCGTGCGTGCGTGCGTGTGAAAGGCAGTGGGAGAGAGAGAGGAGAGAGAGAGAGAGAGAGAGAGAGAGAGAGATAGGGAGAGAGAGAGAGAGAGAGAGAGAGAGAGAGAGAGAGAGAGATAGGGAGAGAGAGAGAGAGAGAGAGAGAGAGAGAGAGAGAGGAGAGAGAGAGAGAGAGAGAGAGAGAGAGAGAGAGAGAGAGAGAGAGAGAGAGATAGGGAGAAGAGAGAGAGAGAGAGAGAGAGAGAGAGAGAGAGAGAGAGATAGGGAGAGAGAGAGAGAGAGAGAGAGATAGGGAGAGAGGAGAGAGGAGAGAGAGAGTGAGAGAGAGAGAGAGAGAGAGAGAGAGAGATAGGGAGAGAGAGAGAGAGGAGAGAGAGAGAGAGAGAGAGAGAGAGAGAGATAGGGAGGAGAGAGAGAGAGAGAGAGAGAGAGAGAGAGAGAGAGAGAGAAGAGAGAGAGAGAGATAGGGGAGAGAGAGAGAGAGAGAGAGAGAGAGAGAGAGAGAGAGAGAGAGAGAGAGAGAGAGAGAGAGAGAGAGAGCACCAGGTGAAGTGTTGCTGTGTGGGTGGTATATGAATCAAAAACCAATATTGTTCTCTTGTCTCCAGAGGTCAACAGGAGAGCAGAGTGTTTTTTCTCTTCTTTTAGCCACTGCAGAATAAGGCAAAGAGTTGAGCACTTCACATCCTTTAGCTTTCTGGCAGTGAAGAGTGTGTGTGAGGGCTGAATGTGATCATTGAGTGAACTCTAACAATTAATATGAATGGTTAGGTGCTTAAAGCTATACTGTGTAAGATGCTCAACTAGTGGTCAGTAGCCCTATAGCAAACCGCGGTCGCGTTCGCGTCTTTCGCCCGTTTTTCGTACCTTCACACCCCCGCGTCTGCCTCCACAACGCCGAGAGCTATCTTTAGAGGGGTCCCTGGTTCCTGTGCGTTCAGGCATTCCGGAGAAACGGACTACTTCACCCTGCCTGGTAGGCGAGATTACCTTTTGAGTAAAGAGACACACGGGCGACTACAAATATGGCGACCCCACTTCAAGATGCGCTGTGATTGGCCGGTAGTGTACCATGTGTGCATGATCGGCGATGTGATTGGGCAACGTATACACAACGTATACAGATGATGCAGATTACGTCATTTTGGCGCGAAATCCGGTCCACGGCCAGGATCATAGAAAACATATAAAGAGAAGGCTTCAGAAGCTGAAAATAACGGAGTGGGTGTTCTAAAACTTTAGCGATTTAACAGTTAGGACAATTTTAAGATTTGTTTTATAAAAAAAGTTACATGGTACAACTTTAACTTCAATGTTTAGTGAGCTATCCATCTATTGTGCTAATGTTATTCCAGTTAACCCTGCAAGAGTTTAAATAACTGTTGCTTTTTGGCACTTTTTTATTTTATCAAAAAAAGAGTTTAAATAATTTGTTTTGCTGTTCTTTATCACCATTGGATCCTATTTTAATATTACAATGCCATTGGCCATGATATTTGCGTAGAAATACCCCCCACAGAGGCTGATATTCACACCCCCCCCACATGCTGACATTCCAGAGTCTGGATGAACAACGTTAACATCTCACTTTTTCACTGAAGCTATTCCTCACAAAAACATAAGTAAAATGCCTGTAATATTTGTTTTGGTAATCATTAGAATGTCTAGAACATGTACATGTGTTATTATTGTGAAAAATATCCCCAAAATGTAAATTAGAGCATGATTTATGATTTATGACATTTTCCTCTGATTAGGACTCCTACAACACCATCTGATTTTCTTTCTTTATTCTTTGGTATTAGTATTATTGGTGATATGTGCCCAAAATGTTTGTGATGGAGGAGGCTGTCATGGTACTGTATGTGGGGGTGGTGTTGGGCCAGTGTTATGTGAAGTTGGTCAAGTACAATGGTTCTCAACCTTTTCAGTTCGCGACCTCCAAAATAATCATATTTTAACTGGAGACCATCCCACCCTGACGAGCACTAAGAGTTGAGGTATAACATTTTGTATAAGAAAATAGCAGATCTACATGCTCACAACGCCTCGCAACGCGAGGCGCTGTGAGCATGTAGATCGGCTATTTTCACAATTTCTACCTCTAATATTTGACAATTTGACAATTTGGCAAATTTAATTAGTCATTTTAGAGGTATTAAAACTCTTTTACTGCTTCTGACGTTCCCGTTCGCCCCAATTTTGACCCAAGCGCATTGCCAATACGGCTCGTTCTTTTTACCTTGTTTGATGACTGTAAGCTGATAACTGGTCGCGCCGACTTGTACAGTAAAAAACATCTCCCGTAACGCTGCTCTCAAAAATCCCAAATCACTTCCTGGTTGTTTTCTGTGGATCTGATCTAGAAATGCATTTCTATGCTGTGAATGGATGGCAAGAGGAGCGGCCCAATTCACATTCATTCTTTGCATAAGGCTGCCCTCTGCCGCCAGCTTTGCTCCTAAAGTACAAATATAATACATCCAATGAAAAAGAAATGTTTGGAAATAATTAATAGATCATTTTCTATAACATCGCAAAGGTAAGCTGCTTTTTGCTGGCACCAGCCCCAACACATAAATAATAAATCTGGCAGTAGAACTGTTAAAATGTCCTTAAATTGTCACTTTAGAAATGTGCAGTCGGTGCAGATACCCTCTATACACTTAAACTTTATGTTGGTTTGTTTACTTTTGAGTGAGAAAACAATGTTGCACTTTAAGTTGGTCATCTGGGGACCTCCCTGGGGGTCCCGACCCACAGGTTGAGAACCACAGGTGTAGTCTACTGTAGTAGGAACTCCACAGGAATAACCACTTAAAAAAAAGGTGCGTTTCTTCATCTTTTTGTTCCTTGTTCCAGTTTTACCTGCATTTCAGCAGACACAAGGGACACCACAAAGCTGTTTGCAATAATGGAATGTATTTTGGGCAAATTGCAGTCAGGTCAAAGCTCAACTGATTTCTCTTTTCACTAGAGCAATTTAAAAAATAATGAGTATCCAAAATGAAAGAGGGTTGAATCTCTTTCTCTCCCACTGCAGATAAAAGATTAAACCCATTCATAACGGGTACACCTTATTGTGTATCATTAGTTTATGCTTTAACTATTGGAAAAATAGCAGATATACAAGCTCACAGCGCGGCACCGAGTGCCGCGCTGCGAGCTTGTAGATCTGCTATTTCTAGAAAAATCGTGAAAATTGGAATTTTGACCCGATTCTGTAAGTGTCTTTTGAATCCTTCTAAGGTTTTTTGAAAAACCCTATGTTTCTATGTCAGCAATCTGGTTAGTCATCGTCAAAGAAAAGGTCCTTTTAACTTAACTGGAGCTCAGTTAGTCTGTTCTTGAGAGACTACTATGTCAGTGGTTCTCAAACCTTTTCATGTGAAGGACCCCCAAACTGATATTTATTTGGCCACAGCCATAGGCGATTCTAGCCTCTTCCAGCAGGGGGTGCACGACCTCTATTACCTCATGCACGCGCGCGCAGCGCGCGCGCACGCGAAAGAAATTGCGGATATTAGCGGTTTTGTAATGTTGTTTTAGCGGATTTCTGCAGTTAATTTTGTACCCAAATGTAACACAATATAAACAAAAAAAAGTGTAAAACAGGTGCTTCTTTTTCTAGACACCATATGTCTATCTATAGGATTTATTTACTTATTTTGCAGACAGAGGCAGCACAGCCAGGACATATAAAGCCAAACATCAAGTTAATCATCATTCATCAAGCAATCAAGCAGTCATTTACAGTGTCAAATAAGCATTTCACAAAAACAAATAGTAGACACATCCTTATTACACAATGAACTGCAGCCTCCGGGTTTTGGCACTTGCAAACCTTTCAATTATTTTCTGCACTTTAATTTCGTGTATTTTCTCAATCTGTAAAATGCCTATATCTGACACTCTTTTATCAGTCATGGTTGTCCGTAAATACGTTTTTAGTTGTCTCAAAGTAGAGAAACTGCGCTCAGCTGAAGCACTCGTAACTGGTATGGTGAGGTACAGTGTGTAGACGTGTTTTAATGTACCAAATGAATCAGAATTATGCATTCCCTTCTCTTGAAAAAAAAAAAGTTTCTTTTCAAACAGTGTCGTGTCCTCCATTTCTTTTTTTTGCGCACATTCTCTTCAATATAACGAAACAGTTGAAAAAAGGGAACATAATAGAATGCACTTGGAGGGAGTACAACAGCATTGTGTAAACAGAGATGTGTCTTTATGTACCTGTCCTCCTGAAAGCTTGCTCGGCGTTCTCAGAACCAAAGGCCCGACATGGAAAGCAGAACGCCCGGTCATGGCGCACGCTATACTCCAGCCAGGCAAAATCTTTAAACCACTCCTTTCTGAATTTGCGTTGTTTTTCGCCAGCGGCCTTTAATGGACATTCTACATCTTCTGGCTGATATGGACCCAAAGCCAAAAACTGCTTGGCTTTATCCGGGCCATGGCAAGGGTCTCTTTCATGAACAAAGTTGGCTTCATTTGGCTCCTCTGGGTCTGGGCCTGGGGTAACAACAGTTGAGTCTGGAGTGGGGCTTGCTTGCTGTGGAGGAACCGGGGCCTCGGTCTCCGGCAACGGCGAGCCTTCCACAGTGATGTCGGTGGCTGGATCACTGCTGCTGCAAGCTCCGTCCACCTCCTCTGGTTCACGTTCATTAGCATTACTGTCAGTGTCGAGTGAACTACTATACTTGCCCCTCCACCTCTCTTTTTGCGCACATTTTACAAATCACGATCACTGTTTTATTTAATAATTATAAAATAAAGTTACATTACAAAAAAAAATAAAAAATCAAAATGGCCGCCTGGCGGCCAGGGGGTGCACGTGCACCCTAGGACACCCCTTAAAATCGCCTATGCAGCCCCCATCTCAAAATATCTAGTTCCAGGGACCACCCAGAATCAAAATCTGAGGAACAAACCTTCGCATAAAAAATACATATATTCAAAGATTTGCACACATTTTCACGACTTTTTCAAAAATAGCAGATCTACAAGCTCGCAGCGCGGCACTCGGTGCCGCGCTGTGAGCTTGTATATCTGCTATTTTTCACCGGTTAAAGCATTCAATAATTCTAGGCCTAAATGGGTTAAACATTAGACAGAGACATATTCTCATGAGCTCTCCTGGGAGCTTGTTACTCATGCTCCCCCCAGAAGATGAGGTGAACAACCAGGATTTGGTAAACAGAGCATCGCTGCAGCGAGCTTCTGCTTCAACCAAAGCTCAAAACACGAGAACTTCTTTCTCACATTTAGTAATAGTAGCCTCATACCCTAGTACTTTTCTGGGCAAAATACTTTACGGGATAATTTACAGGGAATCTCGGAGGAGTGCTTTGCTTATGGCAATCTGATGTTATTCCATCCATTGACTCATAGGTGGTCCACGACGTGTCAACACACCAAACTCTTTCATGTCTCCCTGTGCCCATTGACGCGTTTGGCGCGTTGTACAATAAACTATATTAATCTGTACAAAGCTACCACGGTGACGAAAAACACTCCATTTCCCGAAATGCAGTGCGAGATCACGTGACCGGGAAGTCCTGTCTCCCTCATTCACATCAGTGTTACGCTGCTGCACAAATGTGCATTTTTTCTCCTGATAACTTTTAAATCACCTTCCATGTTTAAAACGTGGCCTTCTCTACCGGCCGTTACAAAAGCACTGATGCCTGCGATTGTTAGAAAACTGTCCTGAATGAAAGAAAATACTATTGTGAAAATAAACAGGACATACCGGTACTCAGATTAAAGCCCTTTGCACACAGGACAGTTGCGTTTTTTCTTTTGCTGCATGAATAAAACGCATTGGATTTGGTGTGCAATGCTGAGCGGAATTGGTGCTGCGGATCACAAAAGGAGTCATAAAAGGAGTGATGAGTTTTTTACCGCATGCGACAAGACGCATGAATCGAACTGGGTTCGATCGAGAAAAAAACGCACGGCCGCAGCCACTCGTCACACGGCTAATTCGGATCCGGTGTGCATGAGGTTGTAGAGAATCATTGTTTTCTTTTTAAAAAAAGGTGCAAAGGGCTTTACTCTAATTACTTTTTTGCCAGCCCTTCAAAAGATGCAAAAATAGCAGGTTGCCATGGGAACCTGCCCATTAAATGTTGAATAATCCTGGGCACCCTATGTGTTAACAAGTGATAGAGGCAGGGGGGGAAAAAACACTTTCTACCGAGGTACAGCAGGTCTGAGAGGAGATGGGAGGGGTCTATTGTGAGTTTGCCTCTTTGCAGCAGTGGCACGGACATGAAACAGGGTTCCCACGGTCATGAAATTCCTGGAAATATTTTGAAATTAGAAAAATATTTTTCCAGTACTGGAAAAGTTTTGGAATTGATCAAGGGTCCTGGAAGGTCCTGGAAAAAATAACTCTCCATTGTCTTTGGTTATTGATTTTGTTAATACCTCTGAAATGACAAATTAAACATTGGCCAAATTGTCAAATAATAGAGGCAGAAATTGTGAAAATAGCCGATCTACATGCGCACAACGCCTCGGAACGCAAGGCGTTGTGAGCATGTAGATCTGCTATTTTCACAATAAAACCGTGTTATACAAATTTCAGGGCACAGCCTGATAAGGTTGTAAGCATAGGACCCAAGAAATGGCCGCTCTTAGAACTACATTTGGCACACCCTATAGTCCTGGAAATCGGGTTAAATATTCTGGAAACGTTTTGGAAAAGTTTCGGAAATTAATTGGTAAAGATGTGTGGGAACCCTGATGAAATCTTTTGGGGACATTTCCACCATTATGAAAGTCAGATGTACACACAAATAGAAAAAGAAATGCTACGGATCGCAGTTATGGTTGCCGCTCTGAGAAATTGGTCTATACACATTGTTGCGACCGTAGGAGCACAATAAGTTGACGGGTCAATTTCTGTGCATTTGTTATTTAGTAAAAATGTGTAATCAAACATAATTTTAGTCTTTATTTTAGGTTTAGGTTTAGGTTTAGGTTTTATTAGTCACATGCATATCCATACAGGTACAGACATACAATGAAATGCTTGTGCCAGGAGCACTCTCAGCCTTATTACACACAAAAACATCAACCCACAACAACAAGACAACAACAAGTCACCCAAGACAACCCAAAAACAACAAAAACCATACCATTTAAAAACTGCGTACAGTGCACATGACTACCTAGGTCTCGCTTTCATCTCTTCGTTAAAGGGGCACTCCACCACTTTTCAACCTATGTTCATATAATTGGTCCTCACTCAAAAATAACTTTTTTTTTTTTTTTCTCAGAGGAGGGCTGTGGGCAGGTCAGAAACCCATAGTCTTGTGACATCATCGATTGCCAATCCAGCTTATAGAAACTGCAGGCTTTCTATTCCTGAAAAGTTGCAATTTTAAAGTGGAAGCCATTGTTCTCGCGATAATAAAAATCAAAATATTTTTTTCAAAAATATTGATTAATTTTTTTTTTTGGAAAATGATGATGTCACAAGACGATGGATTCTGAACTTCCCACAGCTCTCCTAGGAGACTTGGACCGAGTAGAAAAAAATTGTGATATTTTATCATGAACATTAGTGAGGACCTATTATATGAAGACAGGTTGAAAAGTGGTGAACTACTCCTTTAAGCAACCTGATTGCTTGAGCATAAAAACTATTACTGAGACGGGTGGTGTGCGATGAGATGCTCTGATAACGTTTTTTGGATGGGAGGAGATAGAACAGGGAATGGGCGGGATGACTGCTGTCCTTTAAGATGTTCTCTGTCTTTTTCTTACAGCGTGTTTTATAGATTGTGTGTAGCTGTGGTAATTCTGTGCCAATGATTTTGGCAGCTCTCTTCACAATTCTCTGTAACTGTTTACTGTCTTGAACAGTCACGTTACCAAACCACACTGTGATGCATCCTGTCAAAACACTTTCTATGGTACAGCGATAGAAATTTACAAGAGCCTTGGTGCTCAGGCCAAATCTCCTGAGGCGCCTCAGAAAGTACAATCGCTGCTGCGCTTTCTTAAGGATACCTTTGCTGTTTAGAGACCATGTGAGTGAGTTTGTTATGTGAACACCCAGGAATTTGAAACTGTCCACTATGTCTACAGGTGAACCATTTATGGTTAAGGGACTGTGATTGACTTTAGACTTCCTAAAGTCAACGATGATCTCTTTTGTTTTACTAACATTTAGAGAGAGATTGTTATTCTGGCACCATAGGGTTAGCTCTTCAATTTCCCTCCAATAGGCCCTCTCATCATCGTTGGATATTAGTCCTATAACCGTGGTGTCATCTGCAAACTTGAGAATAGAATTATTGCCACACCTGGCAACACAATCATAGGTGAACAGACTATACAACAAGGGACTGAGGCAGCAGCCCTGGGGCGCTCCAGTCCTGGTCAATATCTTAGATGAATGCTTGTTCCCTATTCGTACAGATTGTGGCCTGCCTGTCAAAAAGTCAAACAGCCAGTTGCAGATACTACTGCCAAGACCAAGACCCCTGAGTTTCAACACAAGCTTAGATGGTACAATCGTGTTAAAGGCAGAGCTATAATCTATGAAGAGTAGTCTGACATAAGAGTTCTTTTTCTCCAGATGTTTCAAGGCAATGTGTAGTGCGAGAGAAATAGCATCATCGACTGATCTATTAGCACAGTATGCAAACTGTAGTGGATCAGTATTGGCAGGGATAATGTGCGTTATATGTGATATAACCATTTTTTCGAGACACTTCATAAGAACAGAGGTCAGAGCCACAGGGCGATAATCATTAAGACAGGCGACAGGTTTTTTCTTTGCTATGGGTACAATTATGGTTTCCTTGAAACACAACGGTACCACACACAATGACAGGGACATATTAAAAATGTCAGTAAAGACCCCCGAAAGCTGGTCGTAACACAGCTTAAGGACACGTGAGGCTATCCCGTCAGGGCCGGCCGCCTTATGAGTCCCAACGCTTTTGAAAGTTTTACTCACATCTCGTTGTGTCACCTGCAGCTCCACCGCACCGGGTGTTCCCCGCACCGGTGTAACTGGGTCCGTGTTGTGAGTTTCAAAGCGGGCGAAAAAGTTATTCAATTCGTCCGGTAGAGAGTCCGAGGTGTTAACACATCTGGTGCCAACCCCGAGTTTCCCGAGTTTGTATTGGTACTAGTGCTGTGCCAACCCCGAGTTTCCCGAGTTTGGGCCGTTTTTGAAAAAAATTTTTTTTTCGTTTTTTCAAAAAAAAAAAAAAATTAAATTTTTTTTTTTGGACCTCCAGAAATGTGTTAGGCATGATCGCGATCGCGAAATTGCATGTTTAACCCCCATACCAACCCATTCTTTCAAACATGGCAGCCATGTTTGTTTACATCTGAAGAAAACATAATGGCTCATACATCATGAATGCCTGAACGGATTTCCAAGCGGATTTTTTTGTTTGAAAGCTGTGAACAGCCTGCACACACGTGGTGCATCATCTAGGCATGGGCATGCACTTTTTACACAATTGCACAATTACATGGAAGTCTATGGTAACCATGGCAACGCGGGACATTGGCCGGAAAAAATCATTGCAACATAAGTGTTAATAACAGCCGGCTTCGGTTTGTAATCCGTAATCGCCTGCAGCCCTCTCCACATACGCCGTGCGTCACAGCCACTGTCACGTCACCGTCACTTTATGTTGTGACAGATGTGAACCTACTTTCATTTGAACTAATTTTCTCTTAATTCCCACAAGAGTATCACCCCATGTACAGTAGTAAGGTATTTTCCACAGTAGTGGCTGTGAGCTTGTATATCTGCTATTTTTCACCGGTTAAAGCATTCAATAATTCTAGGCCTAAATTAGACAGAGACATATTCTCTTACTGTACACATTGTGTACAGTATGTAGTAGTACTGAGGTATCTCCTCAAAAAGAAAGTAGAACAAGCCCACCCTCTTGATCAAATACAATTTACAACGTAGGCATTTAGCAGGCTCTCTTTTCCGGAGCGACTCAAAATAAACAAGGTAATTAATCACATAAATAGAATACAGATAGAACAGTGAAGTTCCTCAAGAAACGTGCCTGCATACCAAGTAAACAATACAGGGACGTGCTGGCCATTGGGAAAAGCGGGACAACTAAAAATAAAATGAGGGCCTTCGTTCCATTTTGGGGGCTGGGCGGCCAGCAAAGTAAATCGTCACTGTCGGGCAGAAACCTCGTATCTCCAAGTTTCAAATGTATACATTTTCTCGCAAAGCAAAGCCCTGCTTCGTCATATAAGGCCGTTGCACAAAAGTAGTGAAAACAGCAGATCTACAAGCACACAACGCCTCGCGGTGCGAGGCGTTGTGTGCTTGTAGAGCGGCTGTTTTCACTAGTTTAAATCATTTTTAAAATTATAAATTCAAAACAAACGGTTTTGGACATAGGAGATTTCCACCCGACAACGACGAAATATAACTCATGTACAGTAATTGGCCCACTGGCTTGTCACTTGTCATTATCTGAAATGGCAAATCTTTGAGTAGCAGCAGCGCTATAGAGATAGATCTCTCTCTATATATAGCAAGCAATGAGGGCCTCTCCAACTCTTTTTCCCGGGCTGAATCAGGAGCCCAGCACGTCCCTGAAACAATGAACCTAACACTGATCACTGTTGTGATGCAAACTTGTGGTGCATCTCTCTTGGGAGTCAATTAGAAAAGCTTATTAAGGGAGGTTTATGCTGGTTGGTGTTCTAGGGGTACAAGTCAATTCTTGCTTCAAAAGGGAGAGAATTACCTCATAATAAAGCCTTGATGTATAATCGACTTTAAAGATGTAGAGGTTAAAGATTCAATCTGTAACTTTTATGCTCTACCCAGAATTTAACTAAAGATGCAGTGCCATGATCATGCAGTGCCATAACATCAATTTCAAAAGCAGAAAACGCATAACATCGAATACAAAGGCAGAAAAAAGGGGGGATGGGAGCATGGGGGCTTAGTCTATTTACAAGTCACGGGTAGCAGCCGCTTGAAGGTGACTTTTCATACCAATTTTGAAGGAGGCTAGGGATTTGCTCTCCTGAACGGCTTGTGGAAGGGCGTTCCTCATGTTGGTGGTATAGCAGAAGAATGAATTGGAGCCTTGTTTAGTGTTAAATCTACGTTGATGATGATGATTAGTGGAGCTGCCTCTGGTGTTGTGATCGTGAACATCCTCGACCTTTAGGAATAGTTTGTCAGGTACATGGGTATCTTGGACTGGGACTTTCGACTGGGCCTTTTGAGGCCCAGTCTTTCAGCTTTCAGGAAGTAACCAAAAATACACAGGGAAGACAAATCTGCACATTTAAACCACACCTGGGGGTCTATTCGAGTAATGTCAACTCCATAGACACATACAAAACTGAAAAAGTACAAAACTATGGCACCACCGGTCTCCCGTATGAGAGACCAATGTAATGTATCACTCGTCCAAGAGTCTTGGGTAGAAACTTCTAGAACATACATGGGCAACTGGCGGCCCGGGGGCCACATGCGGCCCCCACCTTCACTTAATGCGGGCCACAAGTTAAAACCAGAATACTGATATACCAGTAAGACTCCCTAATCGGGAGATAAGCGACCATTGGTCGCTTATCTCCACAAATAGGCCAAAAGTTTGTTTTACCAATTATCAAGACATACGGGCAGTTGACAGTTTGCCATGGTTACTCATTGAAGTTGAATCTCCATATATGGAGATAACCTACGCATCACACTAAGTCTGACCTCACCAGCCCATATTTGGGCATGAGCAACTTATGTCTCCATATATGGAGATATGATGACATCACACAGTCCTCAGCCGATGATGTGGCGTGATGTCATACAATACACAAACGAGCCCTACAGTATAAAGGGGCAATTCTTGCCAGGAAAGAAGCATTTCTTCGACTCAGACCTTATCGCCAGGGTTGGCTTATAGCAGCTGTCGGTAGGACCATATATGGATTCTGTTAGTGTGGATCTCCTAACAGGGCATCATCTGGGATACAATCCCTTTTATGCCCATATATGGAGATCCCTAACAGAATCCCTTTCATGCCCATATATGGAGATCCCTAACAGAATCCCTTTTATGCCCATATATGGAGATCCCTAACAGCATCCCTTTTATGCCCATATATGGAGATCACTAACAGCTAACAGAATCCCTTTTATGCCCATATATGGAGATCCCTAACAGAATCCCTTTTATGCCCATATATGGAGATCCCTAACAGAATCCCTTTTATGCCCATATATGGAGATCCCTAACAGAATCCCTTTTATGCCCATATATGGAGATCCCTAACAGAATCCCTTTTATGCCCATATATGGAGATCCCTAACAGAATCCCTTGTATGCCCATATATGGAGATCCCTAACAGAATCCCTTTTATGCCCATATATGGAGATCCCTAACAGAATCCCTTTTATGCCCATATATTATGGAGAAATCCCTGCTCTGAGTATCTGACATCAGTGTGATGTCACCTGTTTATGCCCATATATGGAGATCCCTGCTCTGCGTATCTGGTTGCTATGGTAAACAGTTGGTTGCTAGGGTAAAAAAACATGGTTGCTATGGTAAACAGTTGGTTGCTAGGGTAAACAGTTGGTTGCTAGGGTAAAACCATGGTTGCTAAGGTGGTTGCTAACGTACACTAACAGACCAGCAACAACAGACTGTTGCCACAGCAACGTACACAAAGGTTTGTGTACACATGTGGTGTGATGTCATACTGATGCGGAGATATGAGCAGGGCAAAGGTGTGACGTGTGACGTGTGACGGACGGACGGACGGACGGACGGACGGCCGGTGGAGGTTTTCATAGTAAACTGCTCCCTGACGGTCGCAATTATTGATTTCAGCTGTTACAATTCCAAACATCCAAACATGACCCACTTTAATTCCTTCAGTCTATAATAGTAGCTTAATGACTAGTATAGTAGTACTAAAATGTTAGTCTTTTTTATGTCCAACATATTTGTATTTAGGTTCATAATGTTAACATGAGTATATAACTAAATGCGTTTGAAATTAAATCAAAATGTTACATTTCAGGATTCCAATTAAGAAATAACAAAAAATAATTCAGGATTCCAATTCAAAAGAAGCAAAAATAGCCGATCTACAAGCTCGAAACGCATCGCAGCGCGATGCGTTTTGAGCTAGTAGATCTGCTATTTTTGCTTCTATTGTATTTGATACTAGAATGACAAAGTAGGATGTAGCAATATGCATTGTGGCCCTCTGGAGTGAAGGTGGAAATATAGTGGCCCTCGCATCATCAAAGTTGCCCACCTCTGTTCTAGAAAGTACTATTTATCAAGCAGTAGCCTACCCAACACCAGGTTCTACAAATCTACAAATCAAAATCTCAATGGAAGCTTGGAGTGACCACCTCAAACCACTGCAGATGTAGTTGTATAATTATGAACTACTCTACCATACAGATTAGCTCAAATAATGTTTTATTCATAAAGGAAATCCAGATTTTGCATCATGAACAGAAGGACAAGGACACCAGCTAAAATACACGAGGAGAAAATCTTCATAAGGTGTTTGCTGGAAAGCACAGTCCTTTCCACCCACAGTTACAACACTCCCCTTTGCCAGATGCTCAAGTACATCTGCTCAGTGGCCAATCTGGGTGGGAACCCATTCGGTTAAAAAAGAAAAAGATGACTCAGTGGCTGACAGTCTAGGTCGTCCTCAGACGAGCCCTCCATCGTTGTTTCCAGTCATCTCGGTTCTCCATACATCTGGCCAGCTCATTGGTGTTCTGTGTCCCTACGTCTTCCTTGTCCACGTATGTTTTTGTGGGACGTCCTCGCGGCCGGTGCCCGTGTGTTGGCTCCCACAGTACCAATTTGCTGGCTGGAAGCTCCTGGTGTCTTTGGCAGTGTCCTGCTAGTCTCATTCTTCTGGTGGCAATTTTCTCGCTTACCTTTGGTATTCCCTCATACAGGCTCTCGTTTGTAACATGTGCACTCCTGTTGATGTTGAGTACTGCACGCAACATTCTAGTGTAGCACCCGTCTAGAGACTTCTGCAGGGTTGGCTTCAGGGTCCAGCATTCACTGCCATAGAGGAGAACAGACTCCACCGTTGCAAAGAAGAAGCTAAGTTTGATTTGGCGGGGGAGGTTAGAGTTCCATACACTGTTCATGCCGTTCAGGGCCCTCCAAGCGAGTGCCTTCCTTACTTTAAGGTCTTTCTCAGTTGAGTCGACCCATGCGCCCAGGTACTTGAAGTCCTTGACTTCCTTCAACACAGCTCCTTCTGTTGTTGTCAGAGGTGAGTGATCAGGTAGGTTATAGGTGATAACCTCAGTTTTCTTAGCGTTTAGCCTGAGACCAACTTTGGCACACTCTATCTCCACCCTGTTCAGGAGTTCTTGTGCTTGTTCCATGCTGTCGGAGAGCAGGCTGATGTCGTCCGCATAGTCCAGGTCTGTCAGAACTACTGCGGGATGCCGTCTTGACCTCCTTGGTGTTAGCGTGAAGCCAAGCTCTTGTTCCCGTCCCCCTATGGCTTTCCTGAGCGCATAATCTAGAACTATGATGAAGAGGTAGGGGGCTAGGGTGTCTCCTTGCATTACCCCAGCTCGGATGTCAAACACCTCACTGCTGCCATCTGGGGTCACCACTTTGGCCCTTGTTTTTGCGTACATGGTCTCGATAGCCCGGAGAATGTTGGGAGGGACATTGTAGGCCTCAAGGATCTTCACCATCTTGCTTCTGTGGATAGAATCAAAAGCCTTTTTGAAGTCAATGAAGCACAGTACAGCTGCTAGGTTGTTCTTTTTCACCTCCTCTATTAATCTCCTTAATGCCAGGATCTGTGCTACGGTTGTTCTCTCCTCTCGAAAACCATTTTGGTTCTCTCTCAGGTGAGGGTCGATGGCATGCCGTATCCTGTTCAGTATCATTCGGTTGAAGACCTTAGCAGTGATACATGTCAGGCTGATGCCTCTGTAGTTGTCTGGCTTTGAGAGGTCTCCAGCTTTAGGCACCGGGATGATATTAGACAGAGACCATATTTCAGGTTGCTTGTTGTGCTGTAGAGCATTGTTGCAAAAGTCTAGGATGAGGTTGTCTAGGTCGCAGTTCTTCAAGACCTCTGGGGGTATGCCATCCGGCCCAGCACTCTTTCCCTCTCTTAGGGTGGATTTTGCCCTGGCGAGCTCGCTGATTGTGAAGGGTCCATCGTCGATGTTCAGGCCCTGGAGGACTGTCGGTATATTTTCCTCCTCTCCCTCTTCCACTGATGTTCCCAGGAGCCTCTGGAAGTGGTCGAACCATGTTGCCACCCTCTCCTCTGGACTGTGTCCCTCCACCTGGCCCTCCTTGGCCCTCTTCCGCCCTGTCATCTCATTTATTACCTTCCAGGCCTCCCCGTATTGCCTTTCACCTTGCGCTGCCTGCACTCTTCGCACACTTTCCATCACTTCTTCCCCTTTGATGGCGTCGTAGGTGCTGAAGAGAGACTGTTTGGCCTCGTTCAGTGTCTCGCGACCCTCCTCTGTTGGTTCACGCTCAAAGTTGAGTCGTGCTTCCTCCATCCTGCCTCGTGCTGCTACAACCTTCGGGTGTCTGGACCGTGGTGGTGCTCTTACTCTGTTCAGCACTGGCACGCACAGTCTGGTCGCCTCCTCATTCGCTGTGATGAATCTCCCATATTCACGGCTGGGCTCCTCTCCCCTATCCAGCTGCCGAAAGCGCTTCCTGACTTCCTCCGAGTACCTGGTTTGGAGGCCCGGATTGGTCGTGAATGCCTTCCAGTCATGCCGAATCTTGGGGCTTGGCTTGGGGACCCTGAGGCTCAGTCGTACCCTCATGGAGACCACACGGTGGTCAGAGCCTACAGAGCTGAACGTGCTGTATGGCTCAGCGTTCAGGATGGAATTCCTCCACTTTTGCCTCACTAGGATGTAGTCCAACTGGTATAGCCTAGGTAGCTCCCCAGGCCTTGAGGCTCGGTCTCGGAAGGTCCATCTCTTCCCTGTTCTCTTCCGGAACATGGTGTTCGCTGCCAGGAGCTGGTGTTCCATGAGAAGGGCTGTGAGGTATGCGCCGTTGCGGTTGGTAGACTCATGGTATGGGAATGGAGCGTCCTCCTGTCCAATCCTGGCGTTGAAGTCGCCAAGGATTGCCAGGAAGTTGTGCGCTGGGACACCTCGGACTGCTGCTGTGAGGTCCTCATAGAACTTCTCAACATCCTCATGCGATGCCGTGTTAGTGGGCGAGTACACCACTAAGACTGTTGTTACTGGGTTACCTGCAAACTCAGCCATTAGGATCCTTTCGGTGTGCTTGTGAACCCGTCGAAGGGCCCTGCGCGCCAGAGAACCCAGCATTAGTCCTACACCCCCTGTTGCAGCCTGGGCCCCGTTTCGCCACGCAGATGCAGTGATGAACGTGCGTTTCTCCACTTTGCGGTAAACTATCTGGTCAACTATCTGGTCATCAGTGGGGTCAACAGTGTGGACTCTTCTGTGTTCCTGGACTCCCAGGATCTCTACCCCCTGCTCTTCAGCACAGTGTGCCAATTCCACCAGTCTAGCTTCTTCTCTCACTGTGCATGCGTTGAAGGTCCCCATTACAAATGGTCTCCGACAACGCATGAGTGCATTGGGTGGGATGCTGTGGTCAGACAGAACCCTCCCTCGTTCCCGTGGGTTTGAGGTCCTGTCGTCATGATGTCCTCCGGAAGGAGGACCAGCACCACCATCCGCCGCGATGCTCCTGCGGACTCCCGCCGCTGGAAGTATAGGATTTGGGATGACTTTGTTCTTCATGGTTGGCTTTTCAATGCTAGTTTAAGGACTGTGGGGTCGCAAATTCTCACAGTCCTGGTTTTTACCTCAGAGTGACCTTCTCCTAGGTGGGTTGCCTACCATGGCTAGGAGCCCCACCCGCCCCGAGGACAGTACTGTGGTTTTACTGGGCAAGTCCAACACATGGCCTTTATTCTTTATTCTTTATTCGGATCCCCATTAGCTTCCGCTGCCGCGGTCGCTAATCTTCCTGGGGTCCACATAAAACAGCACAAACATACAATATTCAAACAAACAACTGACACTCGTCAGTCAAAATCTAAGTTACATTAAAATACAAATAATGAAAAACAGAGACATAGGTGAAACATGTACAAAAACATAGATTATTCAAATTGTGTGGTATCTCTAATTAATAATTGTTCAACAGATCTTTTAAATAAGTACTTGCTTTTGATTAGTTTCATATTTCCAGGTAATGAGTTCCATTTTACAGTGGCTCTATAAATAACAGTTTTTTTTTTTGTATTTCTGAATTTCGTTTAGGAGGTTCCAAATACCCTGAGCTTACCTGTCTAGTTTGATGACCATGTTTTAGAACAGCATTAAGTAATTGATCTGTAAAGAAATATGGCTTCCCCTCAATAATTGCATTTCTTGCAAATGTTATAATTCTAGATGTTAACTTCCCCTCAACAGTTAACCTGGTGACAGGTCCAACATAATGCCCTGGTATAAACGCATATTGTGCAGTATATTGAGTGGTAAACCTTTTGTGCTTATTGTTAATGTACCTGTCAAACCATTCCCTGTTCTCAAAATTCAAATTCAAAACATGTACTTTCGCTCAAATGTTTAGTACTTCATTACCTCCTGCCTGAAGTGAAAATACTTGGAGGCTCACAAAACTATTAAAATGATATTACAAAAAGCACAGTACCTGGATCTCGGTGGCTTATGGCCTCTGTCAAGTAAGTCATATTATTATCCAGCTCATTGGACTGGTTAATGACACTGAAGTCTATTACACACACATGCATAAACAGAGGCCCACGTTGCCAGTGCCAGGAATGTGTCCATCACAAAATCACCTGATTTGAGCCTCGCAGGGGAGCTGTGTGCTGCTGTGTTTTGAGTTTGGTGACAGAAGTGACTTTAAGAAGTTTGCCTCAACATCAAGGGTGCCTTCATTACTTTATACTTTAGCTATTGAAAAATAGCAGATCTACAACCTCGCAGCGCGGCACCGAGTGCCGCGCTGCGAGCTTGTAGATCTGCTATTCTTTTTGAAAAGTCGTGAAAATGTGTGCAAATCTTAGAATATGTATTTTTTTAAGCAAACTTTTTTAAATAAAATGTTGATTCTGGGGTGTCCCTGGCACCAAATATTTTGAGATGGGGGTCCCTGGCCAAATACATATCATTTCGGGGGTCCTTCACATGAAAATGTTTGAGCACCACTGACATAGAAACATAGGTTTTTTCAAAAAACCTTCAAAGACTTGCACAAACTTTCATGATTTTTCAAAAATAGCAGATCTACAAGCTCGCAGCGCTACACTTGGTGCCGCGCTGTGAGCTTGTATATCTGCTATTTTTCAATAGTTAAAGTACAAAATAAAGCAGTGAATCCTTGTAACCAGGGCCCAGAATTTGGTGCGACATCCCTGCTCAACATTGTCACGGGATATAAATGGAAATACGGTATACTACTTCATGATGAGAGCTGAAAATACAATGACAAAGTATCTACACAAAGTGTCCACACATGAAGGCTCACTTTGCTATAATGGGCTGTCTGAAAAAGTGCTAGCTCTCATGTTGTAACGTGTTGAAAAGATGAATGTTGGGCTGAAAATTCTGAACTCAACTTTTAAATAAAAAATTATAGTATATATTTTTTAAGTATCCTACAAGCTCAAAAGATTGCATAGTTGACAGCTTGTATGTCTGATATTTTCGATACTGCGTGGTCTCCTACAGTATATTGAAACCTGTGACCTGTAGTGTCTCATATGAGACACCTCCAAGAGTAATACATCGGACATTTTTATCCGTCAAAACAGTGATTATATAACGGGTACACATTATTGTGTGTCATTATTTTATGCTTTAATTATTGAAAAATAGCAGATATACAAGCTCACAGCACGGCACCGAGTGCCGCGCTGCGAGCTTGTAGATCTGCTATTTTTGAAAAATCGTGAAAATTTGAATTTTGACCCGATTCTATAAGTGTCTTTTGAATCCTTCTAAGAGTTTTTGAAAAAAAAAACTATGTTTCTATGTCAGCAATCTGGCCAACCATGGTCCTTTTCACTTAAATGGAGCTCAGTTAGTCTGTTCTTGAGAGACTACTATGTCAGCGGTGCTCAAACCTTTTCATGTGAAGGACCCCCAAAATGATATTTATTTGGCTACGGACCCCCATCTCAAAATATTTAGTTCCAGGGACCACCCAGGGACCACCCAGAAGCAAAATTTGAGTTACAAACGTTTGTGAAAATACATATATTCAAAGATTTGCACACATTTTCACGACTTTTTCAAAAATAGCAGATCTATAAGCTCGCAGCGCCAAATAAATATAATTTTGGGGGTCCTTCACTTGAAAAGGTTTGAGAACCACTGACATAGTAGTCTCTCAAGAACAGACTAACTGAGCTCCAGTTAAGTGAAAAGGACCTTTTCTTTGACGATGGCCGGCCAGATTGCTGACATAGAAACATAGGGTTTTTCAAAAAATCTTAGAAGGATTCAAAAGACACTTATAGAATCGGGTCAAAATTCTAATTTTCACGATTTTTCTAAAATAGCAGATCTACAAGCTCGCAGTGCGGCACTCGCGGCATATCTGCTATTTTTCAATAGTTAAAGCATAAAATAATGATACACAAAATGTGTACCCGTTATAAATGGGTTCAAAGAAGAATAAAATAACACAAAAGGGTGAAATAGTAGTAGAAAGATTACCTCAGTATAGAGTGCTAATCTCTGCCAGGAGGCATGACTTTGACTTGGACCTCTTTATTGATAATAAACATTTTACATACATTGTCACGCCATTATCAAAAAGATAAAACGCAAAAAAGCCAGCAGCTTATTTCCATTACGGTCCTTTCATATGTACGTGCATATTATATTGTGTCGCATGATGTAATGTGTATGTGTGTGTGTGTGTGTGTGTGTGTATTTGCACTTAAGACCACACATCCAATGGTGCAAAGTGTCCTTGTGTTTGTCAATCCCTTGTGGGCAATGTGTGTGTGTGTGTGTGTGTGTGTGTGTGTGTGTGTGTGTGTGTGTGTGTGTGTGTGTGTGTGTGTGTGTGTGTGTGTGTGTGTGTGTGTGTTATATACACAAGAATATAATACAAAAGAATATAAATAAAACTGTACAACTATTATTAATAATACCCTAATATTTTTGTTAATCCCACAGGGGAATTCACGGGGGGATTCAGTTTCAACTTCACCCAGATTGACTGTTAATTCCTTTGTGTCAATCACCCGTCAATCAAAGGTTGCAATTTGAAAGGTGACAGGTTTTCTCTAGCCTGGCGTGGCCTGACGTCATACTGCGTTCACTCACTCATTCCTTCCCCAGTATAACTTATACATACAGTACATCTTAAACTGGGGAAGGAATGCGTGAGTGAACGCAGTATGACGTCAGGCCCTGCCAGGCTAGGTTTTCTCTGCTAGACACTTGCTTTGAGACTCTTTCGTGAGAGTAAGATTTCAGATATGTCTGAAAGGTGACTAGACCATGCTACGGTATAGTCTCAGGAGTGAGACCTCAGATCTGTGTGTGCGCATGATGGGAGAAAGAATCTGATCGTCAAAACCTACAGGGCTGAGTGTTTTGCTCAAATATGTATCGCCGACAGGACCACTCCCAGGTTCTTGGCAGTTTGAGCATGAGTCACCAGGTCAGGGGTTTCGCACCAAATTCTGGGCCCTGGGTACTTTAACTATTGAAAAATAGCAGATCTACAAGCTAGCTCACAGTGCGGCACGAGTGCTGTGCTGCAAGCAAGCAAGCTTGAAAAACCTATGTTTCTATGTCAGTGGTGCTCAAACCTTTTCATGTGAAGGACCCCCAAAATGATATGTATTTGGCCGCGGGCCCCCATCTCAAAATATTTAGTTCCAGCAAAATTTGAGTTACAAGTGTTCGCTTAAAAAATACATAGCCTATATTCAAAGACTTGCACACATTTTCGCGACTTTCAAAAATAGCAGATCTACAAGCTTGCAGCGCGGCAGTCGCAGTGAGCTTGTATATCTGCTATTTTACAATAGCTAAAGTATAAAATAATTAAGGCCCCTCCACCTTGGCCCCCCCCTTGAGACGCCCCTGCACCAGGTTGTCGGCAATGGCAACGGAAAGACCTTGCAGGGGCAAGACTTCCCATGGAAGAGAAGCTCTGTTGTCTATGTTGAGCTCAAGGTGGTGGGAAGGCATACATTCTGAGATGTCAGCAGGCAGGGGCGGACTGGCCATCTGGCATACCGGGCAAATGCCCGGTGGGCCGCTAGGGTAGGGGGCCGCCCAGTGGCAGCCCCCTGGGCAGCCCCCTAGCCTAGCGGCCCACTGCAACAGTTGTTTAGAATGGACATATCAAACTCAATGTCCAACAGATTGCTTTGTGTTAACAGCTGAGTTTCTAGTGTCAATCTCCCTCTGGAAGAGTTTACACTGAGGCCTCACTGCAGTCTGTGTTTTATGCTTTGAAGAGGACATTACATTATGTTTGTAGTGTGTTCTCACTGTAAACAAAAAAAATATTCACATTAGCTAAGCTAAGCTAACATTGCTGTCTGTAATGACTGGTTGCACTTGAGGGGAGCTGAGGAAACATTTGGTGAATACTAGGCTAGTATGCACAACTAAAAGAACTGATGCACTATTGTGTTGGAGCGCCTCAGTGCGGCTGCAGAGTTAAGGTGCTATCTATTCCTGATTGATTGATTGATTGATTGAAGACTATTTGAAGTTTGCATAGGAAAAGGTACAGTTTGACTATGGTTGAGGGCTATGTTATGGAGAGTGTCTGGTTGCTTTATTTTAGGTGATTATAGAATTTAAGTGCTCTCTTTTTTACTTTTATAATGAGTGGGTATCGTCCTAATTCTGCCCTGCAAGCATTGTTTGTTGTTTTCCGTTGGGTGCGGAGTATAGATTAATTTGCAGAGTTACAGTATGCGTGCAGAGTCTCAGTTTGGTGTCTGTGTCATGCTCTAGTATATAATATACAGTAGCCTATAGCCTACTGCATATTGAACAATACAACTTGTTTGTCCAATTCTCAGATCAATATGCTTATTTTCCATTCATTAGCTAACTTGCCAAAGTTCTGACACATTTTGGCACTAATCATGTTCATCACTCCGCTTGTTGGTGGTGTAAAACGTTGTGGTATTAAAAGCTTAATTGTGTATTTATATGTGCTGCCCTCGACCGACGAGTCGGTAGAGTATCTGCGCGCGCGCTGGTTGTGGGGGCTGGTCTAGTCAAGATGCCAGGGCTGAATTTTAGTCCCAGTCCGTCCCTGTCAGCAGGCATGCAGAAATGCCTGAGGTAAGAAGAAAATCTGCTGAGTTGCCCCGAATGGCCTTCTGTATAATTATGGACTTTAATGGACATACAGGGCCTAAGACTGATTTTGAAAAATACGCAACTGTTTTACTGGAAAACGTATCACTCAGCCTCTGCAGCAGCTAGAAACAAAATTCCAAAACTATTTAGATAGATAGATACCTTTATTATCCCAAGGGGAAATTCAGTAGTCCAGTTGTAAGACAGCAGTATACAGTTATTTACAAAGTTACAGAGAAGTAAGAAAAAAGATAGATAAGATAAAAAAAAAAAAAAAAACAAGAGCAGTAACTGTACTGCTCTTGTTTTTTGTTTTTTTTTATCATCAATAGAGGGGGCGAAAATATATAAGTATATATACATAAAGTGTCTTACAAAAAGAGACCGTAGCAGTCAATGCTTGTTAGTGCAACAAGTATCTCG
>NW_027664743.1:0-83545 GCF_963921795.1 Nannobrachium achirus | reverse complement strand
CACATGACTATAGAGATACTGGTCAGGGTACTAAAGTATCGTTCGATTTTCAATAAGAATTCAATTTTAAAAAATCATTTTTCTCTCAATTTTCTAATTTTCTAGCTCCCCATAAAATCAAATATTGGTTCATTTTTCCAATTTTCCAACTTGCAAAAAAATCAGGAAAATGCTTCAATTTTGCTTCAATTTTTTAAATGTGTGATTCGTCTTTGTCATTATTTGATTTGGAACCGACAAAGGAAAAACATCTTTAAAAAAGGTATTTTTCATTTTTTACCACAGTACGAATATCAACAAATTGGTTCATTTTTCCAATTTTCTAGCTTGCAAAAAAATCAGGAAAATGCTTCAATTTTGCTTCAATTTTTTAAATGTGTGATTCGTCTTTGTCATTATTTGATTTGGAACCGACAAAGGAAAAACATCTTTAAAAAAGGTATTTTTCATTTTTTTACCACATTACGAATATCAAAAAATGGACCAATTTTTTAAATTTTCTAGCTTGCAAAAAAATCAGGAAAATGCTTCAATTTTTTGGTCAGGGTACTAAAGTATCGTTCGATTTTCAATAAGAATTCAATTTTAAAAAATAATTTTTCTCTCAATTTTCTAATTTTCTAGCTCCCCATAAAATCAAATATTGGTTCATTTTTCCAATTTTCCAACTTGCAAAAAAATCAGGAAAATGCTTCAATTTTGCTTCAATTTTTTAAATGTGTGATTCGTCTTTGTCATTATTTGATTTGGAACCGACAAAGGAAAAACATCTTTAAAAAAGGTATTTTTCATTTTTTACCACAGTACGAATATCAACAAATTGGTTCATTTTTCCAATTTTCTAGCTTGCAAAAAAATCAGGAAAATGCTTCAATTTTGCTTCAATTTTTTAAATGTGTGATTCGTCTTTGTCATTATTTGATTTGGAACCGACAAAGGAAAAACATCTTTAAAAAAGGTATTTTTCATTTTTTTCCCACATTACGAATATCAAAAAATGGACCAATTTTTCAAATTTTCTAGCTTGCAAAAAAATCAGGAAAATGCTTCAATTTTTTGGTCAGGGTACTAAAGTATCGTTAGATTTTCAATAGGAATTGAATTAAAAAAAATCATTTTTCTCTCAATTTTCTAATTTTCTAGCTCCCCCATAAAATCAAATATTGGTTCATTTTTCCAATTTTCTAGCTTGCAAAAAAATCAGGAAAATGCTTCAATTTTTTAAATGTGTGATTCGTCTTTGTCATTATTTGATTTGGAACCGACAAAGGAAAAACATCTTTAAAAAAAGTATTTTTTAATTTTTTACCACATTACAAATATCAAAAAATTGACCAATTTTTCAAATTTTCTAGCTTGCAAAAAAATCTGGAAAATGCTTCAATTTTTTAAATGTGTGATTCGTGTTTGTCATTATTTGATTTGGAACCGACAAAGGAAAAACATCTTTAAAAAAAGTATTTTTTAATTTTTTACCACATTACAAATATCAAAAAATTGACCAATTTTTCAAATTTTCTAGCTTGCAAAAAAATCTGGAAAATGCTTCAATTTTTTAAATGTGTGATTCGTGTTTGTCATTATTTGATTTGGAACCGACAAAGGAAAAACATCTTTAAAAAAAGTATTTTTTAATTTTTTACCACATTACAAATATCAAAAAATTGACCAATTTTTCAAATTTTCTAGCTTGCAAAAAAATCTGGAAAATGCTTCAATTTTTTAAATGTGTGATTCGTATTTGTCATTATTTGATTTGGAACCGACAAAGGAAAAACGTCTTTAAAAAAGGTATTTTTCATTTTTTTACCACATTACGAATATCAAAAAATGGACCAATTTTTTAAATATTCTAGCTTGCAAAAAAATCAGGAAAATGCTTCAATTTTTTAAATGTGTGATTCGTCTTTGTCATTATTTGATTCGGAACTGTCAAAGGAAAAACATATTTGAAAAGGTATTTTTTAAATTTTTTACCCCATTACAAAAAACCAAAAATGGGCCCATTTTTCCAATTTTCTAGCCCACAAAAAAATCAGGAAAATGCTTCAAATTTGCTCAATTTATTGAATGTGTGATTCATATTTTGGCATTATTTGATTTGGAACCGACAAACAAAAAATAGGCCCATTATTCAATTTTCAAGTCCAGGAAAGAAATCGTCATCATGAATGTCACATGACCACGTGTCAAGTCACATGGTACACAACTTCAAAATAAAAGCTGCAGGCTAGTCTAACATCCAAGCAATAGGATCAACAGGCAGGCAGGCAGGGGGTCCATGAGGGGTTTACAAGGGGGTCCATGGCTGGTTCCCAAAGTGTGGTTTGGGGACCCCCAGGGTTTCTATGGCTGGTTCACAACAGCCTGGTACACGTACAGCCATGGCTGGTTCCCAAAGTGTGGTTCGGGGACCTCTGGAGGTCCATGACAGATTTCCAAGGGGGTCCATGAACTAGTAATAAAGTCTTAGAAGGTCTATAAAACCAGCGCAGTAGCAGAGCCCTCATTGACCACCAGGGGTCATGCTTCTCGTGTGTTTTCCACCCCCTGCTCTGCCGGTTTTGATTGACAGATTGATAGAAAGAAAGAATTCCTGTTCAAGAGCTGTTTTCCACTCTATAGTTTATTCACCCCCTGATGATTCATCCATAATACATCTCAACCAACCCCACTGACCGAGTGTTTCTCAATAGGCCTATACATCTTTTTAAACCTCAATCTTCAGTGATGACTGATCAGGGGGAGGATCGGGTCGGGGGTAAGATGAACATCCCTAACAATAAGGGAAAATACTGTACACCACATGGGCAGTATGATTTTTAAGAGATTTGTATATTTACCATCCCATCACTGTAGCCTGTGTAGTTCAACCTTTTTTCTCTCCTTTTTACTCAAACGTGTTAAACATTTTTTCTCTCTTTTTTTACTCAAACATGTTACCTACATAAAATGCTGCACAAAAAGACCTGCGAAAAACATTAACACTTTAGTACATACATATAAACACACTGTAGGCCTATATTGTTGGTTTAATATTGACAATCAGGCTGAGTGTTTAATTTCAAAGAGACAGAAACTAGTACAAGGAAGAAATTATGTTGAAACAACTTTATTGACCACAGGAAGTTGATCTGATATAGATATATACATGAGCGACCACTGACTGAAAGCCAAAATGTAGGCTACCAAAGATAGAAAGCAATAGTGTAATCTATGCTGCAGCCCATAAATGTTACAAAACAAAACAAAAAATAAAATAATCACAATCCTTGTCCCATTTATTGAAGTAAGCTACAGCATAGGCCAATTTCTTACACACATTAGGATGTGCATTCCATGTGTCTCCTACTGTCTAAACCCCACA
This sequence comes from Nannobrachium achirus, assembly GCF_963921795.1. Classification (NCBI taxonomy): domain Eukaryota; kingdom Metazoa; phylum Chordata; class Actinopteri; order Myctophiformes; family Myctophidae; genus Nannobrachium; species Nannobrachium achirus. The sequence continues at coordinate 80,178 of NW_027664743.1, read as the reverse complement.
ATGATGTCAGGGGTGACTGACTGTGGTTGTCCAGGGACGCAGATACAGTGGTGTGTGGCTTGGACCATGAATCAGTCATGCTGTGAGAGATTAAATAATAATAAGGGTAATAGCCTACTACTACTAATACTACTAAGGGTAACAATAATAATAATAATTTTTTAATTGTGTCACCTAAATTGTGCATAGACAAGGAGCCCTTTTGGGAATCCTGGCACCAAAACATGTATAGGCTACTCTTGTGGGTTAAGCATGAAAGGCAAGCATATATAAACTTCAGTTTGCTGAATAAACCAAGGTGGAGAAGTGCTAGTTCTGCAATGTCGGAGTCAACACCCACTATTCATACCTTTCTTGAGTCTCATAATTTGGTCATTACACTTCTAACCATAACCTCAAGTCACCAGGCTCTCAGGTTAAAGCCAGCAGCATTCCAGTGGTGTGGCCTACAGAGGGCGGTGTTGAGCAGCAGTGCTTAATAGTAGAAAATAGCATTACAGTGTTGATAGTATATAGGCTAAGAAAAATATATACCAGCACAAATTATGACATTTACGGCACAGCACAAATCCAGCCCTAAAGAATGACACTTTTTATATAAGATCCAAACACTGTACTTTTACTCCAATGCAATATTTGACAACTTTAGTTAACCAGTAAGACTCCCTAATCGGGAGATAAGCGACCGTCAGGTCCCATGTTGTATACACAAAGAGGGCTGTAACTGCCATTGCTTCCTAGTTGTGTGGGCAAGGTATAGTTTAGGTTGGCAGAGAGAGGGCCATGTGACAAATGAGGGGTGGGGTTTTCGCGTTGCCTTGGCGGACAAATAGGTACCGTCCCCGGCTCTCACGGACGCTCCTAGCCCGAGTTAGGGCATTTTATGTGAGCTGCAGTGGAGGGGGTCCTCCACTGGGGGCGTCACCACTTTTGCATCCGTTCTGGAGCACCAGGAGTGGGTGGTCCCCGGGAATTCCCCGTGAGCAGCCCCGTTGGGGGGTTCATTTGGTCATTTTTGCACATTTGGTCATTTTTTACACTTGAGGGGTCCCCCAGGGAGCTGGGGGTCCCTGGAGCTCCGGGGGTCCTTGGAGGTTTTAGTTTGGCAGGTAAGGAGTGTGTGTGCAAAATGTGGCATGGATGGGGGCAACGGTTGTGGAGATATGAGCAGGGCAAAAGTGTGACTGACTCACTCACAGACGGACAGCCGGTGGAGGTTTTGGTAGTAAATGCGACCTGACGGTCGCAATAAACAAAAAATCCCATCAGTATTGTTAATGATAAAACAAGAAAAATATAGGACAGGGGTCTTCAACAGGGGGTCTGGGACCCATAGGGGGTCCTCAGAGTTACTACAGGGGGTCCTCCAAATCTTTTAAAAACACAAATTGACATGAATCCAAAATATAATGATGATCGTGCTGTCAAACAATTAAACTATAGAATCTACAAAAAGGTTTGCCCTGCAAAATCTCTCTCTCAACAAAGGGGTCCTTGGCCTGAAAACGTTGAAGACCACTGCTATAGGATCACAGTCTTCGTGCAGCAGCGATAAGTTCGAGCAGCGCTTCCTGGAAAGGCCTAGGATCTTTGTTGACCGCCCTCTCAAATAAAAAACTCAAATTGGGGTATTTGCTGTTGAAGAGCTCTTCGGCTCTCTGCTGCTCCTCTTGAGTGGCAAATGGGTTGGTGCCAAATTCTGAGACCCGTGTCAGAGTTGAGCCTCTCTCTAGGTCATACATGTCAGCAGCCTCTGTTGGTCCTGGCAAGAATTCAGAGGGCACTTTCACCTGGCACCCACCCCCGGCCAGCACATTTGGTATCCCCCTGCCTTAAGCAAATAAAGAGTTGAATTAACTTTTTGTAAAAACATATTATTGGCGCAGTATTGGAGATGGTGATCAGGTTTTTAGGAACCGATCACCCGATATCAATCACCGATCCGATCAAGTTGGGCAATATTATTATTATTTATTAAGGATGTCAACCGGTTAAAATATTTAATCTTATTAAGCGCATCAACAATTTTAGTTCTGGGAAATTACTCCTAATTAAAAGAAATCCCATTCAGACAGTATGTGTGACTAGTGCATGTATAAATTATTGATCGGATCGGTGAATTTACCTTTTGATCGAAATCACCGATCACAGCCATATCGGCCCGATCCATTGCCGATCGATCGGCATCATCTCTATACATTGCTTTGCTAACTTTCTGCTGTTTGGACAAATTCTGTTAAACTTTAATTCATTGTTAATGTTACAGACATTATATAATTGTGTATCTAAGTGCTTGCTCTGCAACAAGACCTGTCTTAGTTCCTGTGTCTGTTTCTATTTGCCATCAAACAATATTGTCTCTGTCCAATTGATGTTGAAGGGTCACAGAAGTCATGGCAGGTCAAGCATATGCAACCAAACAGTAACCCTGGTGTAATGAGCCAAGTGCTTTTTTAGGATCTCCTTTTAGTTGACCTTGTACCAGTGAACTGTACCGTCATGAAACTGTACCCTTTATATGCAAAATTCTAATAAAGTCTTCAATGAGCTAAATTCTACTGCCAAACTTGACACATTCAATTGTTTTTCATGGACTAAAGAAGCTATACCATTACCATCAACATAGTGACCATTCCAGGCATCCACATAACGCTGGAGTCCAATACTGGCGACCTGACAGGTCAGGTTTGAAACACAGTATCGTACTGTGGGATCCTCCATGTTGATTAGCTCTTGGTCATGAAGTTGAACCAATGCTGCTTTTAATGGGTATGTGACCCTGTTGTTCACTTCCGGCCACATTCGTTCGATCCGATGGTTCTACAAAAACAAACAGGGGCAAATTTTTTAATTATTTCCAAATCATATTGATTGTAAACGATTCAAGACAGCATCTCCTTCTAGCCGTGGAGTTAAGAAGTTATCCTTATTTTTTCCAAATGACACAAGTTTTGAAATGGTGTGATGCAATTTGTTAGTGTAAGCACCATGGTAACTGGTATGTTTTATTTTTTCCTCTTTTTTACATTTCTGACATTATTATTGGGAACCTTGGACAGTTCACATTGTTTCCTTGCAAGCGGGAATTTGACATGTCAAATTAATTATGATATTTTATACAAGGGTAAATGTCTCCATTACTGAACAAATTAGACAGTGTAAATTAAGATTTGTTATATAAACGTGAATTTCAAATATAGGCATTTAGATGCTCAGATGCTCTTAATGCAGAGCGATCTACAATAAGCAAGGTAATAATACATCAGTACAATAATCAAGTGAATACATCAACATCAATACATCAATGCCTAGAAATATCAATCTAGACAAAATAAAGTAGGTAGACCGAGCATGCAATCAGTAAAAAGCTTTTTCTAGAAAATAAAAAAGATTTCTATCTAGCTTTCATGGATGGTCATTGGGGGTAGGCGAGTGCTACAGTAAGGGTCATTGCATACACTTATAAGGAGCCTAACTTATTTCGGTTGGGGGAGGGCTCCCCTAATTATTTAAGTTTGGGGAGAGTTCATTCATACTATCGTAACGGCTAGTGCCGACGTCGCTTGTAATTATTGGAGGTCCGTGGTAGGGTAAATGGTAAATGGTGCATTTATATAGCAGTCCAAGGTGCTTTACATAGATTGTGCATTACATTCACCCATTCACACACACATTCATACACTGGTGGCGGAGGAAACCATGCAAGGCACCAACCTGCTCACCGGGAGCAATTAGGGGTTCATAGTATTGCTCAAGGACTCTTCGACATTAACTCAGGGGGAGCCTGGATTCGAACTGGGAACCCTTCGTGCTCTAATAACGGTTTCTCTACCCCTGAGCTATACCGTCCGCCGTATGAAAACGTTTGTGGCCGAGAAATGAGCTTAGCAGGACGGATACATATCTGACTGGCCCTCGCAGCTGCACGCTGGAGGTCCAGTAAGCAGCAGCCCCAGGTGGAGCCCCAGGTATCGAAAACATTCAATCTACAAGCTCACATTATAGACGTGCCGCCTCTCTTTCATACTGCATGTGTCACAGTCAACTCGTCGCGGAGATTGCAGATCGGCTAAACCATAGAGGTAATATAGGCTATCAACAAGGAACACTTGCAAAGTTGTGTTTACTAAGCTCTTCTTTTCTCTTAAAAATGGTCAGCGAGACACGCAGCAAAGCTGTGTGTGTGTGTGTGTGTGTGTGTGTGTGTGTGTGTGTGTGTGTGTGTGCGCCTCCGCTCTCCAGCAGAGGGAGAGCCAGCAGACAATTGTATCCGCTCTGAAGTCGACAGGTCACAAAACATATCGGCAGCACCGAGGAGCCGAGTTTAGTCGGTTGATGCTCTCCCGAACCGGGAGAGGAAACCCATATTTGGGTCTGGACATTGCCAAACCAAAATAAGCTAGGCTCCTTATAAAATAAGCTAGGCTCCTTATAAGAGTAAGAATCTACCCTAAGTGCTATGAGTCTGAAGATGTGAGTCTTCAGGCCATGGCGGAAGCTAGGGAGTGAGTCTGTACTTCTAAGTGAGACAGAAAGTTTATTCCACAGTTTAGGGGCCAGGAGGGAGAATTGTCAAGGACGAGTGGATTTTTGTCCTGAGGTTGTCACAGAGGGCTTTGTCAGCATCCCTGTGTTAGCCGAATTGAGTAACGGGTGGGGTTGTAGTGGTTGATCAGGAGGTATGGAGGCCAGCATCATTTAAGCAATATTACACGAGAGGGTGTGCATTAACGCGGTTATCCTGCACGACAGCCTTTTCGCAGGAACGAGCCGACAGGCGAGTTCCGTAGGAAGGGCTGGAGAGAGTTACAATTGAGGAGAGAGTTACAATAGTCCAAGTTTTGATATGACAGATGTCTGGATGAGGAGCTGGGCTGACTCCTGGTTTAAGAAGGGTCTGATTCTACAGATTTTATAGAGTATGAACCTAAAGGACCGGATGACTGATGCAAGGTGTGCCTTGAATGATAGCTGGCTGTCCAGTAATAACAGGAGTAGTAAATACGTTTGATGCCATTACCAATGTAGACTTTGTTTGCCGATATGCTGGTTTTTCTTGGCTAAACCTGTGCCCTGAAAGCTTTTCCTGGACAAAGAGTGACAGGAAGAACTCGCCACCATGATCGACTCTGACCTGGTCCCAAAGACCCCAAGTGAGAACAGCCTTCCTGTAACAATGAAAAGAAAAGGGAGAGAAACATTTTTTTTTTAATGTAATCTGATTAAAAAAAAAAAAAAAAAAAAATTCAAAAAACTTTTTTGACCCCAAAAAATGGAGTAGGCATGATAGCAATCGCGAAATTGCATGTTTAACCCCCATAGCAACCCCATCTTTCAAGCATGGCAGCCATTTTGGCAGCCATCTTTGTTAAACATAGTGGCTGTTAACTCATGAATGCCTGAACGGATTTCCATTCGGATTTTTTTGTTTGAAAGCTGTGAGCAATGTGGACACACGTGGTGCATTATCTAGGCATGGGTGTGCATTATCCGTGCACTATGAATTACATGGAAGTCTATGGAGACGAATGGCAGGTGGGAGTACGGAGGTATGTTAAAATGGCGGCCAATGTGTTAATTATGTCAATGTTCTGCTCTCAATGTTCTGCTCTTGCTGCGATGTCCTACTCTCATTGGAGATTGGTAATTCAATACTGGTGACAGGTGGTTGTGGGCATTATTTTATGCCAAACGCATCAGATGTTACGACGACTGCACCTATGAATCACCCCATGCTAAAAGCTTAATTATACCCTCATTTTAGATACATTTTCTGATATAGCCTATATTTCTATTCCATATATTATAAATACCAGTAAGACGCCCAAGGGACCAGCTGACTGTACAACTTTAAATACGATCCTGTCTGTAGAACCGTGTGCAGTGAGACCCCAGACATGCGTCCATGCATCTCAGTTTCTTTCTCTCATTCTTTGTCCCCTTTTAGGGGCATTTAAGGGTTTATAATAGTGTGGTTGCCCTAATAGGGCACCATCTGGGTATCAGATGTAGAGGTCAGCTCCATATACACTGTATGGGGATCTAGGTGATGATCCAGTCATCTCCATGTTTGATCTTTGATCAGGTGATTTCACCAAGTTGAGACCTTCCAGGACAGATAACATGTGCCATTTTTCATGGTTAATTAACTGCAACCTTTGTTCTCAATTTCCAGTAACACGCCTAAAAGCGTTGCCATCTGTCCAAATATGGATTTTGTTGTTTGTTTGACATCATACAATCCCTTTTATGCCCATATATGGTGATCCCTTTTATGCCCTTATTTGGAGACCCCTGCTCTGAGTTGCCTATGTAACAAACATCACTGTGATGTGATGTGTCAGCCTTTTATGCCCATGTATGTAGATCCATGCTCTGAGTATCTGACATCAATGCGACGTCACCTGTGATGACACAGTGATGTGTCAGGGTAAACACAGTGTCAAGCGTTAGACAGAGCTGTCAAGCTGTGACAGTTCACATATTAATAAGACACCTCAGGGTGACATGTCGCGCCAATTCTTGGCCATCTGGCCAGTGATTTATATGGGTGATAGTTATGTTATGTAAAAACATGTCCATATTTGGACATTACCAAATCTGGGCATTCCCATATTATGTCCTTAATATTGATAGCATAATATCCTTAATATGTCCTTAATATTGACAATATAGGAATCTCCATATATGGGCAGAAAACAAAGGTTAATTAGTAATGCCAAGCAGGGCCTTGGTGAGTTAGGGCCTTGGTTTGATGCCTGTGTGGATCTCCATATATGGGCATAAGGGGGTACCCTAACGTTCTCATTTTCGGCCTGGGATTTATGACATCAGAAATCTCCTAACTTTCGCTTTGCCATGCAATCAACTTCAGAGCAGTGATGTGGCACAGTGACAATCAGTCACAGTGATGTGGTACAGAATGACTCATATATGGGCATAAAAGGGATGTCACGTGACATCACTTCCTGTACTGAAGTGATGTTAAGTTAGAATACTACATATGATTTGTAGTGCACTTAATATTAGAATCAAAATCTATTCCGATTAAAAACATGTTGCTGCACTCACCTGTATACTTGATCGTATATCACCAGGTTGTTCTTAATTGGCATGGTTGAGTGGCCAACAATCTTTCCACTATAACCATCAATAGCCAAAACATATGTGACACCATATCTGGCCATCTTTTCGTTTTGGTCCATGTGGAGTTTGTGTCCAAAATATGCTGCCCGGTATGGCACAGGATTGAGGTTCCTTAGTCCCTGGGATAGACAAAATAGTTGTAAAATTATTGACTTAAATTATTACACTTATACAAAAGAAAAAGGACACCCACACAATATTCTGTATATACATGCAAGACAGAAAAGGTTATTCTGCTTCTAGACGGTCAGGGTACTAAAGTATTGTTAGATTTTCAATAGGAATTTAATTTAAAAAAAAAATCATTTTTCTCTCAATTTTCTAATTTTCTAGCTCCCCCATAAAATCAAATATTGGTTCATTTTTCCAAGTTAGAGATGGAAACTTAAACACATTTTTTGGGGTGATTCTAATAAGGGTGTGGGATATACATTAATCTATTAATTTAAATTTCTGTTTATGGGTTATATTGTTATTCGTTTTAAATTGTATTTCCATATTCTGCATTTACCTTGCACATGTCTTATCATGTGCCCCCTTATTTTTAACTAAATATATAGGCTATATTCCATCCTGTCTCCCTTTGAGAACAGTGAGAAAGCACTACTGCTTGTAGATGTTCTAACCACGATTCCTGATTCATCTCCACATTTAAATGATTGACATTTGGAGGATCCAGCTGATTCCCTTAGTAACGCTATGAACTGTGGGTAAGTCCTTTGCCAAAGGCTGCAAATGTAGGGAAAAAGGGGCGTTCCCGCACCCTCACTGACTTACCGATTTTACATTGGAACAACCCCGAAGCCCTTATGGCCCAACGTGAACGCGCACGCTGACTTTGGCTAAGTCAGTGAGTCATCAAGTCAACGGTTTTGAATTTGGCCTATATGTGTCTCGATAAGGGCACACCCATGGGTGCGTCTCAATAGCCAACACAAGAGAGGTTGAATAAACTGAAACCAGCGCTCCCCAAAACAGGTTTGGGGATCTGTTGGGAATTGATTACATGAAACAGCCACCTGTGCATTTATTCTCAATGTTTGTAAACAAGAAATTGGTCACCCCACTACTCTAATTGCCAACCATCCAGGTGCATGGACAAGCCTGCCTAATGAGTGTGGACAATTTGTCAAGTTGGATTTTTGGCAAAGTGACCGGTTACCGTCAGATGTGCCCTTACCAAACAACTTAATTCAAAGTTCTACATGAGGTGTTTATGTGTAAACGTACCTGACGACGTTCCTCATTGGCTGGAGGTTGAACAGCCTTCAGTGCCGCGCCAACTCGACTTTCAGCAGCATGGATACCTTTGCTTTCTAGGTAGCCTTTCATCATTTTCCGACCATACGTCGGACCTGTCTAATGACAAAGTTTTAAATTCTTAAAAAAAATGTTTTAAGTAAGTAGTGATGTAATAATCTGGCATAAATATAGCTCTGGTCCATAGCTTTAGGTTAGGGAGTTCTCCCTAACCTAAAGCTATGTTCCTCTACCTCCGCATTTCTTGGCAAAACCTGAAAACCCTGCCGTCTGGTACGAAAATAATAAAAACTGTTTCACCCCTCACCAAACCAAAGGTATGAGTGGACATTTGAAAGCTTACTCTACTTAGTGGACGCGGTCTGAGCCCCCCACCACACGCTTAAAATACATTTTTAGGGCAAAATGAAAAATATTCCACCGGATGGAGAATCTTTCTTCTCGTTTTTCACACCTGTTTCCTAAACCCACCAAGATTGAGTTTAGACCCGCCTCGCGGAAACGCCCCTCTCAATATTCTTAAGCATGAAAGTGCATATAACGTTAGGCTTAGTGCAATACTGTACCTACTACCTACCGATCCATTACAATAATACATGCAGCATAATACACCCAAAGCCATATCCAAAGTCTAAAAAAAGAGGTTAACATTTTATTATTTAGTTTTTCAACTGATTCTGTTAGGAAATTAGGTCTACTAGCCAGGATAAAAAATCTACCATAATCTGCTCACTGCAAATACCCACAGTGGCCAAATCAAGTTGGGCTCCCATCAAATTTCTATACAGGAAAATACCCAGAAAAGAAATCTGCTTTAAGTAGGATGTGAGGGGTCTAACTAGGGGTTTGTCATGATGCTGAATCCATTGCAAGCATTTGTTTTGCACAGAAAACATTCATTGGCCCCAGAAAACGCCAACAAAAGATGTTTTTTTTTTGGCGACTCATCAGTTTTCATCACTAAACCGTCATTTTCTGGGGCAATTTTTAGCCCAAGGAATGGTGACCCGTTTCGAAACGGGTCACCATCCGGAATCAATGGGGGTAAATTTACTCAAATCAATTTTTTTGTCTTAGGAATGCGACAAAAAACAAAAAATATTATTTAAACTCTACTCTCCATGGCGTGACTAATCAATAGAAAAAAAATCATTTTGGGGGTGAACTACTCCTTTAAAGTGTGGTTCCTGTGGAAATAAGCCTCGGCTTTCTAGGATCTCATTTTAGTTGACCTTGTCCCAGTGATTTGTACTGTGATCATGAAACTGTACTTTTTCCTATTGCAAACTGCTAATAAATACTTCAATCAATCAAAAGATGTCTAGCACTAAAGATTGAGCCCATTTTTTTCCGATTTGTAGCCAAAAGATTGGGGGTGCAAACCTCAGCAAAACTATAACTTAGAATATCTCAATAATGATTGCAGCAAAAATTATAAAATGTACGGCACAATTCAGCACTAAATAATGACACAATTTTCATATATTTTTTCAACATATGGGGTGCAAACTTCACGGAGGTACATAATAGTATCTTGTCTCACCTCTTCAACAGCTTCTACAATGGCACCTTCCAATTGAGTGTTAGACACGAGTCCATTTTTACGTAAGTTGTGCTTTGCACAGAATCTTTTTAAGTTTGGGACCGAAGCACCTCTCTTCACACCAATGGAAATCAATGCATTCGATATCTCATCCAATGTTTTATTTTCTGAGATCAAGTTTTTAATTGTTCCGTAATGCTGATCAAGTGCCATCTCTGCTCAAAGTCTGTAAAACCCTCAAAACCTGCCTGAGCTCACACGGCTACCTCCAAACCAAACTTTCTACCTAACACCTAAGCTAGTTGTTGTTTGTTGTGGCTTTTTCCGAGAGCACCCATGCGCAGACTCCTGTAGCCCATGGAGCTCAATGGGAGACAGGAAGCTCAATGGGAGGCAGGAAGTGACCTCATTCCTCCAAGGCAGAGGAGCAGAGACGACAGCCAAGAGGGCACCTCCACAAGGCAGAGACGTCACGTGACCTCCACAAGCGGCAAGAAGTCACTTGCGCACTTTTTATTTTATTTTCTGCTCATAAAGTGTATTTTACAGCGTGGATGGGGTGCTGAGATGTTTTCCACTCTCGAGAATACACTTTCAACAACACAAAACAACCTTTGTTTTTGTGAGTAGCGAAGTAGTTTAGTTTATTTTGACTAGAGTGTAGCGCTAGTAGGGCAGTGGAATTCTTGGTCCTGTGTTAGAGGCTGCTTCCTTGCAGAGCGCTAACCCTGCAGCGTCGTTCGTCTTCATGTTTCGAAGTAACACATGGATATAAAAGGCTTTACACCAGGGGGTCTTCAACAGGGTGTCTGCGACTCCTAGGGGGTCCGCGGGGATACTGGGGTCCCCGAAATTGTTGAACAATAATCATAATAATTATATAAGATCTATATCTGTATTGTATTTTTAAAAAGAAAGGAAAAAAAAATATTTTGTCTTTAAATATAAAATATCTGCCTCTTTTGAATAGCTTGTATACATGATTGTGTAATTGGCAGATTGTTTGTGCTAGATTGATAGTATTGACATTGGTTGTCAGTTAATAAGGTATGTTTATAACATGCATGTTTAAAATAAAAGCATGATTATATGAAACTATTATTTTAAGAGCATATTATTGAATGCACAATATGTTTATACACATGAAACACAATGGTATACATATACCAGGGGTCTTCAACTTTTTCAGGCCAAGGACCTCTTAATTGAGAGAGATGCATCAGGGACCCCCACAACCTGTTCATAGATTCCATATAGTTTCATTGTTTGACAACACAATCATCAGTGTATTTTGGATTCATGTAAATTTGTGTTTTCAGATATTTAACCACTTGAACCATCAATACTTATTAAACTTGACCTTTCACTCTGTACTTAGTATGCTCTTTTCTCCCCAATACACCAAACTTATTTGCCAAAAATAGCTGATCTACAAGCTCACAATATGAACTTTGGCTAAAGTTCTCTGCATATGTACACTAAGGTTCAAGTGGTTAATATAAAGAAAAGGAGAAAAAAGTTTCTATCACTCAAAGATTTGGAGGACCCCCTGTAGTAACTTGGAGGACCCCCTGTTGAAGACCCATGCAGCCCCACCTGCTTCATCTCCCAATCACGTTTTCAGGCCAAGGACCCCTTAATTGAGAGAGATGCAGCAGGGACCCCCACAACCTGTTCATAGATTCCATATAGTTTCATTGACAACACAATCATCAGTGTATTTTGGATTCATGTAAATTTGTGTTTTCAGATATTTAACCACTTGAACCATCAATACTTATTAAACTTGACCTTTCACTCTGTACTTAGTATGCTCTTTTCTCCCCAATACACCAAACTTATTTGCCAAAAATAGCTGATCTACAAGCTCAGAATATGAACTTTGGCTAAAGTTCTCCGAATATGTACACTAGGGTTCAAGTGGTTAATATAAAAAAAGGAGAAAAAAGTTTCTATCACTCAAAGATTTGGAGGACCCCCTGTAGTAACTTTGAGGACCCCCTGTTGAAGACCCATGCATACATGTTAGCCCCACAGCCCCACCTGCTTCATCTCCCAATCATTTTGGGGGTCCCTGGCCTGAAAACGTTGAAGACCCCTGCTTCATAATACGGAGAAGTTAGCAGTTAAAGATCTAACTACAAGTGACAATCATTGGTCATGGAGACCACCACACGCATGCACACCTACATAGCCATCAAAAACATAATCAGAACATTAATATTGGACCCTTCAGAATTTCTTTTCACAATCGTATTCAACTAACGTTAACTGAATTCACATAAGTTTATTACACACCTTTCTAAAATCTCAGTGCATTTTTTTTAAATATTACTTTTACACAACACCTTCCTGGGGGGGGGGGGGGGGGACCACACACAATGTTTTTAATGAGAAATGAATGAATGATTGCCAGTCCAAACACATTAAGTCAGTCAAAACTTTTATTTAAAGTTCTCAACCCTATGAAAATAGTGCAGCCCTTGGACACTGGACTGTGGAAGACAGGAGCTGAAGAAAGTAGGACATATACCTAATCACTGACCCAAACCCACCAGTCAACCAATCAGTAAGCCCCAGCGATCACTCGCCCAGGTTCAGTGGGACGAATGCTTGGCTTACTCCCTTTCCAGTGGGGTTGGACGTTTCATTCTGAAATGGACCGTCCATGGCCGTTGCCGTGGGACCCTCGCTGCCACTTACAGATGTCACCATTAAGAATGTCCCTGATGTGCTGAACGATGAGGTTGAAGGCCACCATGTTGTCAACTCCTCTTGGAATAATAACATCTGCATACTTCTTGGTGGGTAAACAGAACTCCTCAAAGGCAGGTTTGACAAAGGTGGTACTGAGTGAGAATCTGCTCCAGGTCATGACCTCTGGTCATATCTCATAGAACTGAGACAGCCCAACATCAGAGTTTGTGGTCACGCACTTTCTGCGTGTAGAAGATGAGGATCCCTCATTAACATTATACAATCATAGTAGCAACTGAACCTTGTAGTGATGTGCCAACGGGCGGGCGGGTTATCACCACTCTCATGTGCAAAAAACAATAATAACAATAATCACCTGTTCTTATTTGCCTTTTATTCTTAGGAGAAGGCCTATAAGAATAAGAATACAACGTTTTGAAAAAGAGCACGAGCTCCTTGGTGCGAGGACCTTCCCAATTCCGCTCCTGTTGGGGCCGCAAACCACATTTTGCCAACATTTGCTCGCTGACACCATCAGACACAACGTGAGCACAGCATAGAAGAATGCACAAACAATTCAAAGCATGTTGCTGATCAGGATTTCACTTAATGTTCTGTCTGTCATCCACACAAGTCTGTTTATAAATACGTTGTGTCGGTTAAGTTATAGGCTATAACCAGCCAATCAACGGATACGATTTGAAACACAACAGGGTGTGGTGGTGCAACACTTGTCCTCAGATTTTCCCACAGGCCATAACCATCTCTGCCTGAAGCCGGTTCATCCTCTTTTTGACCTCCAAGATTTTGATGACTATCTGAAAAACAGTTGAGAAATGATCCAATCACCACATGTTACAACACAAAGACAATACTGGACAGCATAACAGCACAGCATAATAATACCCCTGGGTAAAAAGTTACTGGTCTTTTGCCTTTTGCTTTCCAGAGGAATAAAAGATTGATGATCACACTACACCTTTAATTACACCACTTTTCTTGTCCAGGATTAAAGCAAAAAAAAGATTTGTGGCCCACCCTGAAAAATTGTTCAGGAGGAAATGTGTACTATGTATTGAAATAAGTAATAAATGGGTTTCAAACGGTTGTGTACAATTAGGCATTGTGCTTGAGAACTATAAGCACTGTTTACAGCTTCCAAGACGTAATACTAAAGCCTGTTTTCATGCTCCCATACATAGAAACAGTTTCTCGGTCTCATGTTTGATAAGTCCCCTCCCCCCCATTTCCCCCCTTGTAAATTAATCTCAAAACCTTTTTTTAGCTGTGCACCATGAAAGTATGCTCATCCAGGTTTAGCATGAGGTACCACCAACACTGGCTGTCTTACCACTGGCAGCATGACGTCAAAAACAAAGTCCAGTAGTCTGAACTCCCCTGCCCTGATTCTTCCTCCAAGTCCAGTCACTTCCTCGATTAACACCAACAGCTCAGATGACTGTTTAAAAGAGAAGTAAGCATCATCCAACTTTTACTGATTGTTAAGTACATACTCAATACATGTGACAAAATGTAATTTCCATTTACCCTCTTTTCACTAAATGGCAGACATCTTGGCTTTAAGAGCTGTTTAAGCCTCAGGTTGGTGTTAGGGTTCTCCCATAGGTAGAACCTATTTGATCTGATCCTTCCGCTGAACAGGTCATCATGGAGGCTCTGAGACAAAAGACAGTTAATGATGAAAATGGTAATTATTGATAGAGAATTTAATAACTAACAGCACAATTGATTTTAAAGTTACCTTGATCTGATCCTTGGAGAAAACTGTCAGAACTCCTCCCTTCTCAACAGCCTCTGTGATCCTGCAGAGGAAAGAGCCAGTTATTGTTACGTACATTTGATTTTGCGTACGTTTGGGGGTGAGAAAGAAGGTGCGGTAATTACGTCGATATGCAGAGTTCTGTACGGTCCCTGTAAAGCCTATGTACATACTGTATCCACTAGATGTCACCCAAATGCATCTTCCCAATGACCAAACACTACACAGCGCCTACATTGACAAAGGTTCGCAGGGTAGTTCATGTGTACGTACATTTTTATTTGTTTTAATCCGTCGGATTGAGTGTTGGCCGTAAGGGTACGGACAGAGAGAAAGACTGAGAGACCAACGGATAAAACGGATTAAATCTCTCTCCCCCTCCGTTTCGTATGCATTAATTACTATGCATGGTACAGAAGAGGATTGTTTAATAAATAGCAGACCAGCCAGAAAAGGGCTTACAGGGCTTAGGGGTCACAACTAAATATAAGTGGATTTGGACAATTTTCAACATTGCTTGAGGTACCCAACAACTTTGTCCCCTATTCTCCATCATCCACAGAAACCTTCCCAAGTAAAATAGCCACAGTGTGAATCATAAAGAAGTGCCATTAAAGTATGTCAATAAGCTGTTGTAAGTGTACATCTGTTTTGTTTTCTGTGCTTTGGCTATAATGTGTTTACTACTAGAGACACTGTACCTACTGTACAATAACATATATTACCTTGGGCTGTTATCTGCGTTATCTGTGCATCCGCAGTGAAAGGAGCCATCCTCTTCCATTCCATTGCCTGCACAAGCTTTGTGCAGCCAACCGTGGCAAAAGTGGCACTGCACCCACCCCGGTTCCACATCTGGGTATAGAAGTCTAACATAAAAAACATGTTAACATGTTATTTTTTAAATGAACCAAATGTGCTGTCGAAGTGAATTAACAATACAAATTACTATAAATATGTCCCTCATGTCACCGTCTCGAAAACATAATAAATGTGCCTTTGTTTGAGGTTTGGTTTATTGCTTAAAATAACTAGGTCTTAACCAACCTTATTCCAGTCCTTTTGCATGTCTGGAATACACAGACGCTCAACATGTCAGCCATGCATGCACGGGGTTCAGTAGACCTCTGTGTCATGGTTGCCTGAAGAAGTCAATGTGGCATTATTTCTACACATTTGTGGCATAACTAAATCTTGTGAAAACAACAACTAAGATAACATCATACATCTCATTGTTGTGTGTCCCCCCACCCGATAACTTACCTCAGTGTCCTCCTCACGCTTTCTCTTTCGCTGAAGTCTCAAGACAGGAGGATGCTTGCCCTGGAGGAGCGCCTCACAATCTTTGGACCAGTGGGCAAAGACATTCCCGTAACTATAAAAAAAAGAAGAAAAAAAAAGAAGGAATAATAATAATACCAGGATGGTGAATCAGTTATGTGCAGGTTCAAGTTTGTTTCTTCATATAGCACTTTAGGTAGGTAAGGAAGGTGATTTTATTAATCCAAGGGAAAATTCTTACATCATTTAACACAATAAATAAGTCAACAACAGCTACAATATGCATCAGAGAATGAGTCCGGCCAGATCCAACTAAGCCAAAAATGGCTGTGTGCAATAGACGATAAGCAAAACAATGACAGAATCATAGGGAATAACAACAACAGGAGACAGAGAACAAGGAAAGAAGCAGTATGCAGCAAAGAGAAGGCACTGGTGTCAGTGCTAAAGATTCACAAAAATAAAGGCAGCAGTCATAATTCACCCTCACTGGACTCAGAAAAAAAGCAGAAGCAAAGATTCACACACACTCACACACGCACGCACGCACGCACACACACGCACGCACACACATGGGGGAGAAAATAGCTGCAGTCATTGAGACATCCTCTATTGAATTAAATGAATTCTGACCTGTCCAAGGTGTAGTTTTCCAGCAGCAACACACACCACCACCTCCTCAATAGGGGCATGTTATACTGAAATCATTGTTAAATACCAGTTGTTCAGTTTAGTGCAGTACAGAAAATTAAAGATGAAGATACAGAAAATTTAAGATGAAGATATAATACATCTACTTACAACTGTGTAATCAAACTGGGCATCAAGGGCAATGTACAGGGCAGCCTGTAAAAAAACAACAACGATAGGATCACTTCATACCTTCAGAATGAAGTCATATCAACATCAAAAAGCGACCCATGTGAAAAACACCACATTTACAGTACATGCACTGGACAGTTACATTTTCAGCTCAGTCCCCAGCTCAACAATCACTGTGACATCCACAACAAACACAAACCTGTCCAGTGACACCTTCCAGTCAGTGTCAACTACAGCTCAAATGACAAAACTTTAGTTTCAACCTCCTCCTGCTCGAAAACAATTAAACAAGAGTTGCGGTTCTGACCTCAGGAGTTTCACAAGCGGCGGTGTTCTCCTCCTTGCGCTCCTCCTCCTCCTGTTACAACTCCTTGATGCTTTTTTCCAAAACATTGGGCCAGAATCACCGTCAAAATAGGGAAGCTCATTGGCGCTGGTCACACGGTCCTCTGTTGCCTGCTTGAAGATGTCCTGAGGAGGGAGTCCAAAGATAAATGGGGTCAATTCAACTATTCTAAAACAAGTTAAAATTGGGGTGTTCTGGGAAAAAGAGCTGGAATACTGGCAATGTTCAACCTGGGAATATGTTCAGTTTTTTTTTATGAAAGGCCATCAAAGTCCTGTTGTGGTTCCCCCCAAAGAGGAGGCGAAGGAAAATCACCAGCATCAAAAGGTCATGTTATCAGTATGCTCTATGGGTCTGCTCTCAGGGCCCATTGATTGACAGACACTGATTGGCTCTTCCACTTTTTGGTTCCTGCAAAAACGCCCACCCAGTGCTTGGGGTAATCACGGTCAGCAGAAGACGCATGATAATGTCAATTCACACAACCAATTTAGCTTACTGTCATGCATAGTCGACCCCCCAAAGGCCCAATCTGAGTCAGGTATTTAACGTAAAAAGTAGGAAATGAATATCTTCCATGTGAAAGGGAGCTGCATGTATATCCCAAATTAAAAAAAGAATTTGACAAAGAAAGCACAAATAAAGCCTGAATTATACTTAGTCATACGACCGTGGTCAACACCGAAAATAATCGAGTTACAAGTTTGGAGATGGGCTATTTTCATCGTACGGTTATAAACTTGGCATTAATTAAGGTTTGCCAGTCATCTCTACCTTGTAGTCGTGCAGGATCCTCCCAGCCTAGGCCTTGTCAAGCATCTTCCTGTACCACTCCTGATATACGGATCTTCTGGTCGGCAGGGTGGCAGTGGAAGATGTAGTCGTCTCCTTCACTTGGCGGACATGCCCAAATGTGACCCTGGGCATTGTGGTAGAAATATTTATAGTGTAACAAATAAGTGTACTGTATGTGGTCTAAAGAATCTCACAAGGCTACTTACTCTTTTAGATGTACCTGCAGCTGTCAATCTAACAGCTGAGTTCTCTCCCCCACCTATGCTTGCTTGTTTACACTGTCAGCAAATCTGCACCCTATGTAACTATTTGTATGTTGCTTTATCTTTAGTACACAATCCTTATAAGAACATGTTTATAATAGCATCTGTGTCAGAATGGACTATAAGAACTGTAGGATAATGGTACAGGGGAGGCTTGTGCCCAGAGGGGCTGACAGGAGAGGCCAGGAGGCCTGCTCCTCAAAGGATCTGTAATGCTGTTATTCTGTTCAACTTCTTGCCTCTTTGAATAAACCTTTGTCAACTCTTCAAATCCTTCATCCTTGTGGAACATTAATATTTATCTACAATAGCATACCTGGGCAGAGGAACACACGGAAACAATTAGATCTCGATAGAGGGACCCCTGACTGAAAACATTCATTCAAAACGTCTGGTGCATTTTAGGCTACAAATAACTTATGTCACCCCTCGCAAAACTCTCTGCTGTCATACTTTGCCAAAGAAAAACATGTCTAGACTCATTTATATGAAACGTCAGACATGAAAACAGAATGGTTTTCATCTTCCGACAATGCAAAAAAAAAGAGAAAAGAAGACTTCGTTCAAAATCAATCAAAATAAAAGGGTGAACAAATTACTTGGTTTCCGTTGGTGCACGTTGCCTTTCCGAAATCTCGCTATTCCGACCATTGAATTCCATTCTTCGAAATGGCGGTGTGTCCAAATGTTATATAAGACCCGCCATTCCGAAAGGAAACAGCACCGCCTTTTCGAACATTGACTTTATTGTTCGAAATGGCGGTGTTATTTATTTTTCTATAGCACCCCTCCATTCCGAATAGCCTATAACTCTCTCTCTCTCTCTCTCTACGCGCACGCACTGTGCGTCGGGCATCGCTGCCAAAGTGCACCAAAAAATGAGAGAAAAAGAAAAAATAATCATGATCATCATAATAACTCATATTTTCGCTGCCTAAAAATAATCACTGCATGCATGCATGCATGCAAGCAAGCATGCGTGATGCCAGATCAATGGTTGTGATGCCTGCTCTGTTTAATTAATTTGATATGTGGGTGGTGCATAGAAAAAGTGCGCAGTCGGGCACAAAATGGATTGCAGCGGCGGCCTCTCTCTCTCTCTCTCTCTCTCTCTCTCTCTCTATCTCTCCTCTCTCCCTGTCTCTCCTCTCGCCCTCCCTCTCTGTTCTATCACTCTCTCCTCGCAGCCCGCTCCGCGCGTAACCTCGCATCACCAGGCTTTCGCCGCGCGTAAAACGTCTCCATTTGCCACGATTTGGCCTGCAATATTCTATTTTAGGCATAGCCTATAGGATACATACAATATTTCTCCTCACTCCAGTGGCACTTTCCTTTTATCTGACTCTCTGAGCAACTCCTCACAAAATAAACTATGCACGATCTGGGGAGTTCCACATTTTCGTGGTAGCGTGCAGGAGAACGAATTGGAGACGTTTTAGTGCCTGTCAAATTGGTTGTACGTGATTAGTGGAGCGCCCTCTTGTAATTGTGGACATCCTTGACGTTTAGGAAGTAGTTATAGGCCTAGTTGTCATGAAGTTCAGGCAGTTCCCTTTTTCAGCTGTTAGACTGTAGTCTAATTAGCAGATGTCATCTCTTGTCGAATCCCCACACCAAAAACTCCACTCATACCTACAAACCTCCAGACATCACCACTTTGATCCTTAATTGGTGGACCATATTCGTTTGATGTCACAGCAGGAGCTAATGACCGGCGCAATTCACACATCTATTGTTTGTTTTTCCTTGAAAGCAAATAATGACCGCGCTAATTGATCCATTGGTAACTGGGAGCTATACCAGTGGTTCTCAACCTGTGGGTTGGGACATAATTATTTTGTCCCCAGATGATTAACTTAATATGCGCCATTTTAACAGTAAACAAACCAACAAAGTCTACGTCTATAGAGCAGTATCTGCACATTTCTAACATGACAAATTAAACATTGGCCAAATTGTCAAATATTAGAGGCCCATTTCTGTCTCATATACGTAAGTGCAACCACTTTTAACACGCTGTCTGTGATGAGGGGCTGCCTGCGGTGCTGAACTGACTGACTTCACGTTCTCGTGTGCAATGGGAAAATTATCAATCTGTCTGTCTGTCTGTCTGTCTGTCTGTCAGACAGACAGACAGACAGACAGACAGACAGACAGACAGACAGACAGACAGACAGACAGACAGATAAATGAATTAATAGGCCTACTGTCATTGCATTTCCATTTTTCAATAATAAACCGAATAGCGCAAGTAGGCCTATAGGGTCAACGAGTCAAGTCAACCCAATTAGCGCAGCAGTCCCACAGCTGGTCTGAATGGACTCTGACCAGCTCTGCGCTTCTCAAAGTTACATTAGATAATTTAAACCATTGTGGCACATTCTCAGACAACTAATGATAGCCTAGTCTATTCTGCATTCTGGTTGTCGTCACCCCAAATAACGGATTACTTCTTCATGGACCTTCAAAATGCATCACATCACATCACATCACATCACAGCGGCAGGCCGGCAGCGACAGTAGGTAAAGGGTTATTCACAATTCACAGTCTTTATTCAGTTTATTGGATGACTTTTCAGACAGTAATGAATAATGATAATGAATGCAGGAGCAGCACAGCCAGCCTGCAGGTGCACTTACTGCGGGCGACCACCGTGCACCCAAATCGATTATCACAACAACCATTGATCAGGCATCACGCAATATTTTGGCATGCATTCCGTGTTTATTTTTAGGCGGAGCAAATACCGGTAGGCCTACATATTAGTTATTAGGCTCTGAATCTATGATGATGATCGGCTTGGCCTTTTCTTCTTCTTTTTTTATTTTTTGGTGCCCTTTGGCAATGTGTTCCCAGACGCACAGGACGCACAGTGCGTCATGCATATTATACGTCCATATAATTAATAGGCCTATATGGCATTCATATTATTCACTTTATTATCGATATGTTGCAATTATAGGTCAATATAATTAATATAGGATATAATGGGTCAGGGTACTAAAGTATCGTTAGATTTTCAATAGGAATTCAATTTTAAAAAATCATTTTTCTCTCAATTTTCTAATTTTCTAGCTCCCCATAAAATCAAATATTGGTTCATTTTTCCAATTTTCTAGCTTGCAAAAAAATCAGGAAAATGCTTCAATTTTTTAAATGTGTGATTCATATTTGTCATTATTTGATTTGGAACCGACAAAGGAAAAACATCTTTAAAAAAGTTATTTTTCATTTTTTTACCACATTACGAATATCAAAAAATGGACCAATTTTCCAATTTTCTAGCTTGCAAAAAAATCAGGAAAATGCTTCAATTTTTTAAATGTGTGATTCGTCTTTGTCATTATTTGATTTGGAACCGACAAAGGAAAAACATCTTGAAAAAGGTATTTCTTAATTTCTTACCCCATTACAACAATCAAAAAATGGGCCCATTTTTCCAATTTTCTAGCCCACAAAAAAATCAGGAAAATGCTTAAAATTTGCTCAATTTTTTGAATGTGTGATTCATATTTTGGCATTATTTGATTTGGAACCGACAAACAAAAAATAGGCCCATTATTCAATTTTCAAGTCCAGGAAAGAAATCGTCATCATGAATGTCACGTGACCACGTGTCAAGTCCCATGGTACACAACTTCAAAATAAAAGCTGTAGGCTAGTCTAACATCCAACAAGTAATAGGATCAACATGCAGGCAGGCAGGGGGTCCATGAGGGGTTTACAAGGGGGTCCATGGCTGGTTCCCAAAGTGTGGTTTGGGGACCCCCAGGGTTTCTATGGCTGGTTCACAACAGCCTGGTACACGTACAGCCATGGCTGGTTCCCAAAGTGTGGTTCGGGGACCTCTGGAGGTCCATGACGGATTTCCAAGGGGGTCCATGGCTGGTTCTCAAAGTGTGGTTCGGGGACCTCTGGGGGTCCCTGAGGGGTTTCCAAGGGGGTCCATGGCTGGTTAGCAATAAGTGTGTTTAATTGCGACCGTAGTAGGTCGCAGTTACTTTTACACTCTCTACTATCCAAACCTCCACCAGCCGTCAGCCTGTCCTTCCCTCCGTCACGTCACTCGTCACACGTCACACTTTCCCCCTACTCATATCTCCGCCACCGTTGCCCCGATCCATGCCAAAATTTCCATACAAACTCCTTGCCTGCCAAACTACAACCTCGAAGGACCCCCGGAGCTCCAGGGACCCCCAGGTCCCTGGGGGACCCCCAGGTGTAAAAAATGACCCAAATGTGCAAAAAAGACCACCCCAACGGGGCTGCTCACAGGGAATTCCCGGGGACCACCGACTCCTGGTGCTCCAGAACGGATGCAAAAGTGGTGGCGCCCCCAGTGGAGGACCCCCTCCACTGCAGCTCACATAAAATGCCTTAACTCGGGCTAGACCCCACCTCTCATTTCTCATATGGCCCTCTTCTAGCGCCACCATGAGGCCGATTCTGCAAAACACATTTTTGGACACTGCTCCTAAAATTTTTGCCCTAAAATCACACAAATCGGTACACAGTATGTCTACACTCATGTCATCAACTTGGATCTGTCCCATATAGCGCCACCTTCAGGCCGATTTTTTAAAACACATTTTTGGACACTGCTCCTACAATCTTTGCCCTAAAATCACGCAAATCGCTACACAGTATGTCTACACTCATCTCATCAACATGGATCTGTCCCATATAGCGCCACCTTCAGGCCGATTTTTTAAAACACATTTTTGGACACTGCTCCTACAGATTTTGCCCTAAAATCACGCAAATCGCTACACAGAGACACTGCTCCTACATATTTTGCCCTAAAATCACGCAAATCGGTTGACAGTATGTCTACACTCATCTCATCAACATGGATCTGTCCCATTTAGCGCCACCTTCAGGCCGATTTTTTTAAACACATTTTTGGACACTGCTCCTACAGATTTTGCCCTAAAATCACACAAATCGCACAGTCATGTAATCAAAACGCATCTGTCCCATCCAGCGCCACCATCAGGACGATTTTGGTAAAACAAACTTTTGGCCTTTTTGTGGAGATAAGCGACCAACGGTCGCTTATCTCCCGATTAGGGAGTCTTACTGGTAGTGTAATAGGTGAAATAGTGTAATAGTGCATTCTTATCAAAACCTCCACCAGCTGTCAGTCTGTCAGTCAGTCTGTCAGTCAGACTTTCAGTCACACTTTTGCCCTTCTCATAGTGGTTTTGGCTGCCAAACCACTACCCCATTTCTCCCTCTTCTAGCGCCACCATGAGGCCGCTTCTTGCAAAACACATAATTTTTTGGACACTGCTCCTACAAATTCTGCCCTAAAATCACGTAAAGCGGTACACATTATGTCTACACTCATGTCATCAGCATGGATCTGTCCGAGATAGCGCCACCATCAGGGCATCCTAAAATCACGCTTTGCAGAGTCCAAAAATGTGTTTAAAAAAATCGGCCTGAAGGTGGCGCTAAATGGGACAGATCCATGTTGATGAGATGAGTGTAGACATACTGTGTACCGATTTGCGTGATTTTAGGGCAAAATATGTAGGAGCAGTGTCTCTGTGTAGCGATTTGCGTGATTTTAGGGCAAAATCTGTAGGAGCAGTGTCCAAAAATGTGTTTTAAAAAATCGGCCTGAAGGTGGCGCTATATGGGACAGATCCATGTTGATGAGATGAGTGTAGACATACTGTGTAGCGATTTGCGTGATTTTAGGGCAAAGATTGTAGGAGCAGTGTCCAAAAATGTGTTTTAAAAAATCGGCCTGAAGGTGGCGCTATATGGGACAGATCCAAGTTGATGACATGAGTGTAGACATACTGTGTACCGATTTGTGTGATTTTAGGGCAAAAATTTTAGGAGCAGTGTCCAAAAATGTGTTTTGCAGAATCGGCCTCATGGTGGCGCTAGAAGAGGGCCATATGAGAAATGAGAGGTGGGGTCTCCGCGCCGCCGAGGCGGACGAATAGGTACCGGCCCCGGCTCTCCCGGTCGCTCCTAGCCCGAGTTAAGGCATTTTATGTGAGCTGCAGTGGAGGGGGTCCTCCACTGGGGGCGCCACCACTTTTGCATCCGTTCTGGAGCACCAGGAGTCGGTGGTCCCCGGGAATTCCCTGTGAGCAGCCCCGTTGGGGTGGTCTTTTTTGCACATTTGGGTCATTTTTTACACCTGGGGGTCCCCCAGGGACCTGGGGGTCCCTGGAGCTCCGGGGGTCCTTCGAGGTTGTAGTTTGGCAGGCAAGGAGTTTGTATGGAAATTTTGGCATGGATCGGGGCAACGGTGGCGGAGATATGAGTAGGGGGAAAGTGTGACGTGTGACGAGTGACGTGACGGAGGGAAGGACAGGCTGACGGCTGGTGGAGGTTTGGATAGTAGAGAGTGTAAAAGTAACTGCGACCTACTACGGTCGCAATTAAACACACTTATTGCTAACCAGCCATGGACCCCCTTGGAAACCCCTCAGGGACCCCCAGAGGTCCCCGAACCACACTTTGAGAACCAGCCATGGACCCCCTTGGAAATCCGTCATGGACCTCCAGAGGTCCCCGAACCACACTTTGGGAACCAGCCATGGCTGTACGTGTACCAGGCTGTTGTGAACCAGCCATAGAAACCCTGGGGGTCCCCAAACCACACTTTGGGAACCAGCCATGGACCCCCTTGTAAACCCCTCATGGACCCCCTGCCTGCCTGCATGTTGATCCTATTACTTGTTGGATGTTAGACTAGCCTACAGCTTTTATTTTGAAGTTGTGTACCATGTGACTTGACACGTGGTCACGTGACATTCATGATGACGATTTCTTTCCTGGACTTGAAAATTGAATAATGGGCCTATTTTTTGTTTGTCGGTTCCAAATCAAATAATGCCAAAATATGAATCACACATTCAAAAAATTGAGCAAATTTTAAGCATTTTCCTGATTTTTTTGTGGGCTAGAAAATTGGAAAAATGGGCCCATTTTTTGATTGTTGTAATGGGGTAAGAAATTAAGAAATACCTTTTTCAAGATGTTTTTCCTTTGTCGGTTCCAAATCAAATAATGACAAAGACGAATCACACATTTAAAAAATTGAAGCATTTTCCTGATTTTTTTGCAAGCTAGAAAATTGGAAAATTGGTCAATTTTTTGATATTCGTAATGTGGTAAAAAAATGAAAAATAACTTTTTTAAAGATGTTTTTCCTTTGTCGGTTCCAAATCAAATAATGACAAATATGAATCACACATTTAAAAAATTGAAGCATTTTCCTGATTTTTTTGCAAGCTAGAAAATTGGAAAAATGAACCAATATTTGATTTTATGGGGAGCTAGAAAATTAGAAAATTGAGAGAAAAATGATTTTTTAAAATTGAATTCCTATTGAAAATCTAACGATACTTTAGTACCCTGACCATAATGCAGCAGCACTCTTTATGTGCAAAGCCCTAGTGTTGACGGGGGTTCCGGCCGTTCTGGCTCACCTTAAGGTGGAATAATCTGCTCAAATTCAAAATTTCGGAATGGCGAGGTCCCGACTGCAATTTCGAAACCCCACCTTTCCGAAAATTAAAATTCGAAAAGGGGGGGTTTCGAAAACGGGGGGTTTCGAAAACGGGGGGTTTCGAAATGGGGGGGTTTCGGAATGGAGAACCGACCCCGGTTTCCGTATAAGGTTGCAGGTGGAGAAATCCTGGATCCGTCCATAGACAGTGAATAATGGAAAAACTCCCTATCACACTTTGATATGGTAGTGTTTACTGGGATATGTCAATGAGAACAACTTACTGATTCAGAGTTGGAAAGTAAAAAAAGAAAATTATGATATTCTATTGGATTGTGAACAACGGTACAGGCCACTCAATAGAGGGGACAGCAGAAAGAACTGTTTAAAGGAGATGAAAGAGGAGCAAGAAAGCCAAACTTACCCGAGTTTCTTGACATATTCTATGTATCCAATAAGAATCTTGTGGTAGACTGCTGTTCGTAGCATCCGAGGTCTGAAGAAGTGAATACTGATATGTATACCCGCCTGCAGAGGGTCAGATGAGTAGTTAGCATTACAGTTTTTAATCACTTAAAACCTATGTACTTAGGGTTCCACCATGGTCCACGTTTTCCCTCTAAACCAAATCACTTTGCCAAAGACAACCGATCTACAGGCTCACAGCCAGTCACACTGTAATGTATAGTGAGCTTGTAGATCGACTATATTCGACTATTTAATGTGGTTAAATAATTCAGTGGCAGGGCAGCCTGGTGTTTTGAGAGACTGACCCCGTAACCAGTCCAGAAGTACACAACTTTGTCAAACACAAAAAAAATCACATCCCATTTACAGTACTGACTTCATAAGATTCCATTACTATTATTGCGACCGCCAGGTTGCAGTTACTATCAAAACCTCCAACGGCTGTCAGTCAGTCTGTCTGTTTGTCCGTCACGTCACATCACATCACATAACACTTTTGCCCTACTGTCATGTACTAGGGTTACATGGCAAAAGAAGGTCCACACATGATCAAACATTTAAAGTTTTAGGTTTATTTGACTACAAATAACGAACTAATGCAATAATCAAAAGAAATGGAGTGAGATGTGAATAAGTCAGTAGTCAGTCATGCATGCAGTGTGTGAATGTGTGGAGTGTGCTGTATGCGTGTTGTATATAAAATTGCAAAACTAAACAAAAGGGCTAGGCCCACTCAGGCCAAGTGGCACCCCAACACAGAACTGGAGAGTAGCAGAGAGAGTGAGGAGTTCATGGAGAGGTCCTTATATACCCTCCTCCACACCCATAACCAAAGGCATGTTTTCACTACAGTTCCGGAATTTTTCCTGCAAAATAATTAGCATAATCATTTTCAACTTGCCGGGAGTTTTGTTTTTTGGGTGTTTTCACATGAGCAAAAATGCTGGCATAGCCATAAAATACCTCGTTTTCACTACAGCATTGTCGCGGTATAAGTCCGTGTTGCCAGACTTTGCGAGAGAAATAAGCAACCAGGTGTACGAAAATAAGCCCCAAAAAGTGATATTATCTAGGCCACACAAGCAATTTAAAACTATAAGCATCGCCGCATCAGCTACTTGGCAATTACCGATCTAAAAGATCACAACAAATAAAACGCAGCCAGAAACGATCAATATAACAAGCAACTTTACGGAAATCAAGACCATAGTCGCTTATAATTAGCAGACATGGCAACCACACTGTCTGGATGCTTGGTCGCTTGCTAAAGCAGCAGCGACTCACATCTGTTCGTCTCTCCTTTTCTCTCACCAATGGATTTAACAAGTTACAAGAAATATTCTTCGTGAAACAACACATGTGAACCTTGTGTGTCACATAAGGTTCAGAAAGGATCGCTTATGCAACGTGTTGCACATGTGGGATTGTGGGCTTGTTTTTTTTCTTCACGCGTTACCGATGGATGCTGGTCATCCACTCGCTCGCTGCTCAGTAAAACACTTTACGACGAGAAACTATCAGACAAAAAATAGGCTATAGCACCGTAAAAAGAGTTGGTAAAGATTCCAGCTTTCATCACGAGCGCATCGCGTCCTGTAGACTACTCCTGTCTCCAGAGCGGACTTGTATCAAAACCCACACAACACAGCTTAACTCATTAAAAGCCTCTGACTTTAACGGATTAAAATGTCCAGAGTGCCCCCCCCCCCCCGCCCCCATTCACTCCCGTTATCTTATTTTGAAGGCCAGAAGGCCACGAGGTGATTACTTCCGGTCTGACGTCATCGGGTCGTGCGCCGGAATCGATCGTTGTTTACGTGGTGCCATGCTGGATTGCATTGGAGCTTTTATATATGTGTTATATAAGCGAGCATCTGCCTCCATCTTCGCTTCTAAAGTGTAGTTTTGAGATAATGGACATTTAAGATGAGATCCCCCGTCCACCTCAATGTTATGGGATGACTATTTTGTGCTGGTGGAGCCGTGATGATGACAAATCAGCGACGATTTTCGCCTCCGGAGCTTCCGCCATATACTCGGTATTTATACTCGCCGTTACAGTAATATATTACTTTTCGCGTGACATCGCGCATTCGGCACTGGTGACATCAAAGGGAATTTCGCGTGACATCACGCGAAAGGCACTAAATGAGTTAATTACAAATAGGCTATAGAATAGCCTACAAATAATTTTGAACCATGAATTGATCTAGCATTAAGCTTGCATTTCTCAGCACCGCGGCCGTATCGTATAGGCTGGAGATTGTAGAAAGAAATAGACGTCTGTCTTCTGTGTTTTGGCAGGCTTACATAACATTCGAATGCAATATGGATTCTGAATAACCTGACTTTCGCCAGATAGTTGCAGCAGTGCGTAACGCTCTGCCTTACATCTGGGCTCTCTCGGACACATTCGATGTAAGGGGCGGGCCATTTTTTGAATTTCTGTAGCTGGTGATTGGATGTGGCCGTTTCTATCACAGTCTGGGAGTGCCAACTCCAACCACTCATATTGGCCTGTCTGCATGACGTTGCACCCAGAATCCGCCTCCTGGGTTTCCACGTGGTCTGCAATCAGACTCTATTGGCTCAGAGCCGCTCAGAGCCCGCCCATAGCTGCCGCTGATTGGTCCGGCCCGGGACTTTACGAGTGTTATCAACGCTGGCCGAGCAAGACCAGATGGTAAAGCAGAGCGTTATATACGCAATGCTGCCACCATCTGGCGAAAGTCAGGTAAGATTCTGAAGCTTTCAATCCCAATTACAATGCTTTAACAAGTATAGGTGTAGATTTTCAAAAATCTTTAAAGGCATCTAAAATAGACGATCTATAAGTCCATTTATAACTATACAGTACAAGTACAGAGTAGACTAAAGAGGTACAAAATATGAGCCCGACAGCCACAATATGCAGTCTCTATTGGGGTGGTTTATGTTACTCAGACTAGGTTCTTGTTTACCTGAATGTTCGTTAAAAAAACTGCTTTAAGCTACTGACTTCTGAATAATTCAGGACAAGCTAAGTGGAGAAAAAATAACTGCCCCTGAAAAGTAGTCCAGAGAAGCAAAAGTGGGAATTACAGTAGGATGTTAAGGGAGCATACTCACTTTTGGCAGAAAACGTATTGTCCTTCCTTGTTTTACCGCTCTTCTTCAAACCATTGTCACAGATGATTCTAGTAAGAGACAAGGAGAGAATACGTTCCAATAGGGCTGCAAAATATATCATTTCAGCATTGACAAAGCAATGTACATAGTCAATTTAAATCGACACCTTAAATTCTAGATAGAAAAAGAAAACCTGTTTTCAACAGAATCGTCCATCTGATAAATAACAATGATTGAATGACTTAATGGTTACCAGTACATGCCATGCACAACATATTCTGCAAGTGTCCTGTTGACATAGAGCAATAAATTATCACAATATAGTTTTTCCCCCAATTTGGTTGAGCCCTACATTCTAACTGTGTGATTCTTCAAACTGTCATACCCAGACGGCCAGATGACGTTGTATGGTAAAACACTTATCTGGTGCATCTTCCGTCCACAATCTTTACATTCAACAAACCTGAAGAGAAGGACAAGAGAAGGATAAGAGAACATTGTTTTCATTTCAAAATCGATGTAGCTTCTTCAATCAGGTTCATCATTAGTTAAGAGAACATATTTATTCTCCATTTGCAGTTCAATGTTCCTCTGGTTCATATGCATATGGCAAGCCAACGCATGCAAATGCACCTTTGCAGGTTCTTCCACGTACAAATTGAAGGTAAGGTTTCCGAACCACACAAACCCTAGCGTTCCCCAATTCTGAGAGTTTGTTCTTTTCCCCGGCAGAGCCTGTCTGAGCAGATGGGGGCTGGGGCGGGTGTGTGCAGCATAAGCAGCACAATGTTAACGCTACTCTGAAATCTTGAGCATATATAAACAACAATGACGGCGGGATCACTTTTCTGGTCCCTTTTTCAGCACCGGATCTAGTTTCTCTATTTCTATGTCTACGACTGGTGCGGCCTCGTTCATTGGAACGGCTGCGCCCGTAAGGGCTTTTACAAAAGAATGTGGTTGGAAATAATGGATGGATATTTTTCTAGAAAATCACAAAAGGTAAGCTACTTTGATGGCAGCGAACAGTGAGGAATGTGAGGAAACGATATGTGCAGTGTTTTACTGAGTTTTTCTTGTTTAAGAGTGTGTGTGTGTGTGTGTGTGTGTGTGTGTGTGTGTGTGTGTGTGTGTGTGTGTGTGTGTGTGTGTGTGTGTGTGTGTGTGTGTGTGTGTGTGTGTGTGTGTGTGTGTTTGCATGCCTGCGTCGGAATGCTACTGCAGTTTAGTAAAAAAAAAAATAAGAATAAAAAGGTAATTTGGTGGATGTGGACTGTCAGTAGATTTTAAGGATATAGAATTTCCCTCCAGTATATTGTGTAACGATATAGTTTTTGATCGTAAATACGCTGTGTCAATAAAAAGTGGGGGGGAAAAAAGTATTGAATGCATAAACAATTCCCCAATAAATAGGTTTCCAAATATGCCATTCAACATTGAAGTTTGGAGGTGGAAACGTCTTGGTTGTTTCTCATCTCGTGGTACAGTTTGACTCCATGCCAGTGTGACTCCCTAAGCAAGAGATAAGTGACCGTCAGGTGCATACACAAACCTTTGAAGGCAGTGGTAGCCAATCAGGAGGGAATATGGGAAATGGGACAGATCCATGTTGCTGACAAGACTTAGAGATATTGTGTACTGCAGGCTGATTTTTGATGTTTTGCTCCTACAGATTTTGGCCATACAATCACACAAAGCAGTACACAATATCTCTAAAGTCATGTCAGCAACATGGATCTGTCCCATTTCCCATATTCCGTCCTGATTGGCTACCACTGCCTTCAAAGGTTTGGGGTCCATGCTCAAGCTCCCTCAGCCCTATGTTCCCTCAGCCCTATGTTCCCTCAGCCCCATGTTCCCTCAGCCTTATATTCCTTCAGCCCTATGTTCCCTCAGCCCTGGTGGGTCTAGAGGAGGGTCATGTGAGAATTTGCCATCTAAAGAGTGTATGTGCATTGTTTGGCACTGATAGGGCCAACGGTGGCAGAGATATGACTAGGGCAAAAGTGTGACGTCAAGTAACGTGAATGACAGACAGGCTGTCAGACAGCCGGTGGTGCTTTTCATTGTAACTGCGACCGTAGGAGAATTGAAGTTCCTATTGTTTGGGCTTTTATCAATTTGCTTCATTATCTCACATCATCTAGGGTGGGTGGGGAACATAGAACCTGGAGAACATTTTACCTTTTTGGGGGAGAAGTGGGGAACATAGAACCTGGGGATCATAGGGAGGACCCCGCTATATCTACTACTTTTCTGGAACACTATTTTATCATAACTAGGGTTGTACGTTTTTTTGATAACCTGACTCCGCCATCTGGTGGCAGCAATGCCTACCGCCCTGCTTACCATCTAAAATCACTCGGGGAGAGTGGATGTCATCGGAATGTTCCCGGCCGGACCAATCAGCGACAGCTACGGGCGGGCTCTGACGTCTCTGAGCCAATAGAGTCTGACTGCAGACCACATGGAAACACAGGAGGCGGATTCTGGGTGTAACGTCATCAAAGATATTTAATTAATGAAGATAGCTCATCCTCATTGGATCCACTAGAGTGCGACATGGTACACAAATCCTACAAATTGACTCCTAAGTGGGAGTGCACGTCCTGTTTACTGGTGCTATAGATCCCGCGAGAGTGTGTTGCTGGGACAGCTAAAGAGCAATAATAAAGTTGATTGTCTCCTTTGTTGTGTCGCTGAAAAAAGCCACTTTAGCATGACAATTTTGTTAATATAATGAGGCTTGTGATGATCTGGTCCAATATTTAGTTCAGTGCATAGCTTCTGAACTATTATTTTGCTCTGTGTTCACGTTAGCTCTCTCATTGTAAATGAATAGACTCCAAACATGCTTCCGCCTCCTAAAAAGGTATCCACCTACGTCATGCAGAAACGGGAAGTACTGGTCTTTTGCACCCTCTTGCTATCGCCCTCTTGGACGTCATGCAGACAGGTTGGAGTTGCCACTCCCAGACTGTGATAGACAGACGGCCCCATCCAATCACCTGCTAAAGAACTTAAAAAAATGGCCCGCCCCTTACATCGTGTCTGCCCGAGCAATCCCAGATTGTAGTGGTGCGGTATATGCACTACTGCCATCTGGCGGAGTCAGGTTAATTTTATTTTATGAGGGAATTTTCTTGAAAATAAGGAGATACAAAGTTTCTGCCAGACAGTGACTAAATGTGCAGTGATATGCATATCAATGTAGAATATGGCCATTCTCACCAGGCAGACGTCATCTATAAAGATGTCTTGTAGCTGCTCATACATGTAGGGCTGGCTCTTTCTGTTGGCTTTAAAGCTGATGGTGGTCTGATTGTGTTTGTTGGTCACGTGGATCTTTATCTCACCGGTCCCTTTCAACACACAATGAGTAGGACATTTAATACAGGTTCGGAAACATGAAGTTTATTAGGCCACAATGTTTCAATCAAAACCGATCATCGATCAGGTATCCAATATATACTTCGGTCATGTTTTTCTACTGACATCGATGTTCACCAAACAGGAGCTTGGGACAAATAGGAAGAACTTAATTTCTACATTTATGCACTGCCAGCACATGATACTTTCATAAAGCATATCATCACTAAATCATATTGATTTATGATTCATGATGATTCATCATGTCTTAACCCTAACCCAAACATAAAACAAGCTCCCATCAAATCAATGCGCTGCTAGTTTGTACTTTGTGGGGGACGTTGGCAAGAGAAGAGATAGGGTCAGGGTACTAAAGTATCATTAGATTTTCAATAGGAATTGAATTTTACCCTGACCAGATAGCTTATCTACAGAGTGTATAGCTGAATACATGGACAGACTGTCTCAAGAAAAGACAAACGTGCAGTGACAAGATATTGTGGTCATCAACATTGTGCAGCCCCTCTGTCAATTCTTGATACCGGTAGAAATGTCCACATCCACAAATCCAACACCTTTTATACTGTGTGAACAAATCTGAGAATATATAAATCAACTGATTTATTAGTGATGGTATTATTTATAGATATCTATAGCTGTGTGTGTGTGTGTGTGTGTGTGTGTGTGTGTGTGTGTGTGTGTGTGTGTGTGTGTGTGTGTGTGTGTGTCCGTCTGTTACCAGCTAATCTCTGGTCACTGTCACATGGGCCTGTTATAGCGCCACCAGGAGGCCGATCTTGGCAAAAATAACTTTTGCCAGTACTCCTACAGATTTTGTCCAAAAATGGTCACGCAAATCAGTAGAGAGTATCTCTACAGTCATATGATCGACATGGATCTGTCTGATTTTCCATATTCCATCCTGATTGGCTAAAACTGCCTTCCAAAGTTTGCAGGATTGGTCCTCAAATCATGAATGCAGTGTTCGATTTTGATGAAATTGTGCATGCTCATTCCCAATAGGCCAAGGAATAAATGCCACTTGGTGGCGCTATAACAGGCCAATTTGTGTTTTTACCTCCACTGATCAGTGTACAACTTTGTATATGCACTCCCTAGAGGCTTTGATTGATTGATTGATTGATTGATTGAAGACTTTAAGTTTTCATAGCAAAAGGTACAGTTTCATGACAGTACAGTTCACTGGTACAAGATCTAATAAAAGGAGATCCTAGAAAAGACTAAGCTTATTTCCACAGGAAACCATTAAAGTATCTCATATAACATTGAATGACAGACGAATAGAACACAGTACTATGCAGTAGTATAGTCAGTAAAAAAAAGGATACACCTTTGCCCTGCATTTTTCATATCTGCCTTTTATTGTGCCACCAGGAGGCCGACTTATGTAAAACACATGTTTTCCTATTATTTGCATTTATCAAAAATCATGCAAATCAGTATACAGTATCCCTATAGTCATTTGATCAAGACAGATCTGTCCGATATTTCATATTCCATCCTAATTGTCTAACATTGGCTTCCAAAGTTTGCAAGATTGGTCCATTTTGAACAAAATGACTTCAATCATGAACGCAGCTTATGAATATAGAGAATTTCTACACGCATAGTAGACTACTGTGTTCTATTTGTCTGTCATTCAATGTTATATGAGATACTTAAATGGTTTCCTGTTGAAATAAGCTTAGTCTTTTCATAGATCTCCTTTTAGTAGACCTTGAACCAGTGAACTGTACCGTCATGAATCTGTACATTTTCCTATGCAATGCTTCTAGTTTAACATGCTTTCTTTTCCCATACTCATGTATTCCTGAAAATTATTCTAATAAAATTAATTTTCCATAAAAAATCGTATGAACCCTGAAGTCTCGTCGGCATAGTTTAAGGTTCTTCACAAATTACACACGTTAACATTAACATCGTAACATAATCTATTAGTATACTGCACATGTAATTACACAGATCAAACAAGTATAAATATCCATACAAGGTTATTCGATGAAGTTACAGTAAGACAGGTCTCGCTAGAGATTGCATAATAACAAAGTAGGTTTGTGTTTAGCATCATGTAAAATGACAAGGTTAGCTTCTATTTTAAGCATGTGCGCAGTAGGTACTTTCTTTTGTGAGCTTTGTGAACTGTATCCTTCACATGTCACAACCCATATTATCTCATAGTCATATCTAAACATAGCGTTAGTATAAAAACAACACAGTAGGACTTATTAGGCCTATATACATCATTATTTAGCACCCCAACATTAGCCTATTTTTATATCAAAGTTTAACCACGTTATTTTAAACTATGATTTACTTACTAAACTATGATTGTACAGTAGATTAATAACCTGGTAACGAGACACTTTTGTGTTGTGATAAAAGTTAAATTTCAACAAAGATATACATTTATCTGAATATCTCCGGAAAATACTTTACAGCTGTATCTGCGTAGTCCGCCATCTTGCAACAACGGATGTGTCACATGACCATACACGTCACATTACTACCAAGATTCTATTGGATCGTTCTTCTTTGTGAGGTTTTCTGGCGGTTGGCATCTTTAGTAGTTGCATTACCGCCCTCTTCTGTTTCTCGAATTATATTATATCCCACAAACAAGATTCTTCAATAAATCTAATCACTGTGCCTCTGCCCGCATTATCTTCTGCTGCACTGATTAAAATCTCTTCAATTCCCACCTCCAGCAGCTCTTCCATCATGGTCTCTTTCAGCTTGTTAAAACCTACAGCTCATAATAACACACTATGTCCCAGTTTTAACCTTGTTATAGCCTAATTCTATTGTATTGTATATGAGTGTTGTTTTAATATAGAGCCTTAAACTGCTCAAAATATTTTTATGGATGATGAAATGGAGCAATGCTTTTTCAAATCATTTGAAAACATTTGGATATTAAAATGAAACTCATTTTAATATCAATATTGTGTGGGTATTGTGTATTAAAATTCAACTTCTATATTAGTTGTTTTATCTCATTTTGGTCTACATTTAGACCTGCTGTCTAATGGGTCTCTAAGGCTCAATGTGAAGTTTAATTTTGAACACAAAAACGTAGACAGTTGTGTTTACTCTTCATTTTACAGTACGGTAATTTGCTTAAAGGGGCACTCCACCACTTTTCAACCAATCTTCATATAATAGGTCCTCACTAATGTTCATGATAAAATATCACAATTTTTTTCTACTCAGTTTGGGTCTCATAGGAGAGCTGTGGGTGGGTCAAATCCTTCCTACCGGTGACATCAATGGGAAATGCAAGCTAATAGAAACTGCAGGCTTTCTATTCCTGAAAAATGTGCAATGTTAAAGTGGAAGCCATTGTTCTCGTGATAATATTATATATATATATATATATATATATATATATATATATATATATATTTATTTTTTTTCAAAAATATCATTTAATATTTTTGGTCACCGGTAGGAAGGATTTGACAGCTCTCCTATGAGACCCAGACTGAATAGAAAATAAAAATGAACATTAGTCAGAATCTATTATATGAAGACAGGTTGAAAAGTGGTGAACTACTCCTGGAAAAGTGGTGAACTACTACTTTAAAAATCACAGCATAATACTTCAAACCATTGTGGTATTCAACAAGATACTAGGTGTAAACTTGCTTTACTGAACAGTGCTAAAGACATTACCTTTATATGCTGTATTAGGCTATTAAACAAGTAAATTAATCCAAGAAAAGCATTTACTCTGAATTCAGTGAATAAATAAACACTCCTTGCATTTCAAAGAAACAGACAAGTACAATGAAAGTGTCATAAACATTTTTTTTATTTTCTCAACAAACAAAATCTGGTGGGGCCCAAAAAAAATTATGGCTGAGGTCAGGGCACAGGCTATTGGGGGCCAAAGAAGGTCATGGCTATTGGGGGCCAAAGAAGGGCAGTGGGGCCCAAAAAGAATTATGCCTGAGGTCAGGGCTATTGGGGGCCAAAGAAGGGCAGTGGGGCCCAAAAAGAATTATGCCTGAGGTCAGGGCTATTGGGGGCCAAAGAAGGGCAGTGGGCCCAAAAAAGAAATATGCCTGAGGTCAGGGCGTGATGTGCACAGGCTATGGGGGGGCCAAAGGGCGATGGGCCCAAAAGAATTATGCCTGAGGTCAGGGCGTGATGTGCACAGGCTATGGGGGGCCAAATAAGGGCGGTGGGCCCAAAAAAAATTATGCCTGAGGTCAGGGCGTGATGTGCACAGGCTATGGGGGGCCAAAGAAGGGCGGTGGGCCCAAAAAAACTATGCCTGAGGTCAGGGCGTGATGTGCACAGGCTATGGGGGGCCAAAGAAGGGCGACGGGCCCAAAAAAATTATGCCTGAGGTCAGGGCGTGATGTGCACAGGCTATGGGGGCCCAAAAAATGGCTGAGGTCAAGTCCCAAATTGAAAAAATTAAAAAAAAAAAAAAAAAAATCTGGGGTGGGGTGGGGTGGGGTGGGGGGGGGGGGGGGTCCTTCCGGAACTGGAGGACATTTTTGTGATCCACAGGGATAGGTCAGTGGGCCTGCACCCTACTCAGCGACATTATCCCTGTGGATCGCAAAAATGTCCTCCAGTCCAGTGATTTCGAAGATCCGTGCCTGGAGGCCTGGCTGACGGCATTTGGGACATATGTCTGCAGGATTTCCCTCGGTGGCCCACCGCTCCACGCAGGTCCTGCACCCCACAAGGCTGCGGCACAGTGAGCACACCACAGGGTGCCTCATGGAATCTGCAAGAGTCAAGCATTTGACATCAGGAGATCAATCTAATATTCAATCAATCTAATATTCCCATTACCAATTTCTAACTCAGTGCTGTTAGTAGAGAACACCACATTGTTCAGTCATAGTGTTAGGTACGCATTCTACAAAACCACTGGGTACACAGGGCTGCAAAAGTGTACCCATTTTGGCGCAAAGCAGACTTTTGTTGAACACAATTTGAAACATAATTTATCATTACAGCTTACAATGATTCTGTCACGTGAAAATAGCTGACAAATGAAACCACAAGGGGTCCTGGAGCAATGTGTTGTGAGCTCATGAATCTCTTTAATGAGCATCAATGTCCATCCTTTTAGTGTAAATGTCTTTAAGTCCAAGAATACAATAAGGGATTGACAAACCTTGGCAGACCATGCACTTTAAAGTCTCCGAGACTGCACGCTTCTGGGGGGGGGTGAGAAGGTAGGTGTGGGGTCTTGCAAATTCGGTGAGCTGCCTCACCGAATCCACCACTGGCCCCAGGCCTTGGGCAGCCTCGACCAGTAGGTCAATTTGCGACCTGACCTCAGGTTCAGCACCACTGCAGGATGAAGGAAAAATGGATTAATTTGATCCTGAAGTAAAAAGCAAGCTTAGATTACTATTAGATGCCACAAGATTGTACCATTTGCTAAATCAATCAGTTGTGCAACTATAAATAGGAATACTTTTAA
Source organism: Nannobrachium achirus (assembly GCF_963921795.1). Classification (NCBI taxonomy): domain Eukaryota; kingdom Metazoa; phylum Chordata; class Actinopteri; order Myctophiformes; family Myctophidae; genus Nannobrachium; species Nannobrachium achirus. The sequence goes on along the minus strand of NW_027664743.1, from coordinate 42,352 downwards.
CTGACACTTTGCATACATCCATGTTTGTCAACACAAGACCATTATACTGTGTACAGGTAGTTAAAGGTTTTGTGCATTCCAATAATTTAACAAGCACGTCCAGAGGTGTAGAAAACGAAACGCACACAGAAAACACACATTTAGATACATGCAATACATCTTACCGTGTCCTTCGCCGCTTGACCCGTTGGAGGAGCTGAAGCTCCTCCGGTGTTAAGACCACAGTCCTTCTAGCAGACATTTTCCAGTAGAATGGGTCTTTAAAAAGAAATACAGAAAATAATTATAGACATTTTTATTTACATTTTGTTTCAAGAGCAACAACCTTGTGCTGGCAAATGATGTCCTTACTACATCTCTCAATGCATCAAAAGTCATACCTTGCTATCAATTTTGAATATTTATATCAATGTCATGGGATGGGGCTGTGGCTGTCATCTTTTTGAACTACTATATAAAAGAGTTGCTTTAAGAATAAAGAGCCTTTATTGATTCACTTGTATGTCATTTCACATATTAGGCAAATCACAGATGACTGACACGATTTTATGAGCTTGTAGACCCATTTTCAAATGTTCACTCCTTTCTGAATGTTTGACAATTTGTCCAGTAAATAAAAAGGTAATAGCAGTTACTATATTGTCACTTTTGGAAATGTGCAGATACCCAGTATACATACACAAATATTAAAATCTATGACTATATGCAACACGGCATTCATTAAGATAAGGCTCAGACCAACTATGTAAGCATTACTTACCTGAGGTGTCTTCACTCTCCAATATTTGGACACCATGGGTGTCAACGAGGATTATCTCCTCTGTCGTCCTCATGGCGGCCTTGACCTTGGAGATGAGGATGTCCAGGGTCACATCGTCATTATATCGAATTACGTGTTTTCCGTTGTCATCCTTAGACAGTTTCCCATCCACAATCTTGCCAATGAAAACTTGGCTGTGAAGACAAAAGTAGACAATAGTACAAATAAACAATAAGACAGGTGGAGTTTGAAGTGCATTCGTTTGTCTAAAACAAAGTACACTTTTTAATGCAATAAAAGTTATCATTTAGTTAAAGGCTGTACTTTGTGTTGTAGCTGTACATTTGTTGTTCAAGTAATTGTAATTAAACAGACAAACCAAGATTTAGCCATTATGGACATTTATTTTCATCTTGCTAGGCAATGAACGCATGTCCAAAAATTTCCAAAATGAAGGCATGTCCAAAAGAAATGTTAAATGAATTTAAACATTTTCAAAAAAAGAATATTCAAAAATATAATTTCTCAAAAATGAAACAAACATACATGCTTCCAAACAAGCGAACAGCCAAGAGATGTCAGACTACACCAAGTGTGGTTTATCTCTATGTCTCTGAACAGACTGACAACCCAGAGCCTCTGATTAGTGGCGCCACACAAATATCTACAGAAAGGTTCCCCATAAAGGAGTATGTATAATATCAACCAACTGTTTGGGGTTTTATTTGGTACTTTACTGAACGTTGAAGTTATGTAGAATGAAATAATGAAAATGTCAAATGATACAAACGTTTGAATTACTAGGCAGTGCGCATAGATAGTATTGAAATGTTGTGACCACGCTGCAACATAAAAACAGGGGTATGAGTAAAATGAGAAAATGTACCAGATAATCAGAAACTAATAATCATACTAATTTTAAGAAATTGAACAGGTGGGGCTGAAATAGTGGGAAAGATAGTCTCTGTCTTTATCACATGTTCATGTTTAACTTAAGACATGTTACCTTTACCAGTTTACAAGTTCATGTGGGTTGCTTAGCTGCAAGCAACTAAAATTCAGCAATTCGAATCCAAGTTGCTAGATTAGATTACATACCATCTGTGAACTGTGGGCTGGGGAGCCGGCACTGGACGTCCTGCTGCTGCCGCCCCCGTCTGCCTGTTGGAGAACCGAAAGTTCCCAGAGGTCCCCGGCTGGGAAGGCCCCGGTTGGGAAGGCCCCGGCTGTGCAGCAGGAGCTGTAAACATAATCGAGCAGTCAAATTGCTTGTCAATTATATAGATCTAGTAAATACAAATTAAACACAAAATGTTCACAATTGCTAATTGACAGCAATATAGCCATCTTCTGATTCCACATTCTGAAAAGGGATGCTTCACTTTCAAAAAAACTTTGGTCTGTTTTTTGTCTAATCCCTGAACAGTTGTTAGTTTTATTGATTCAATATTTAGATATTTTATGTAATTGTTATCAGGACCTCCACCTGCAGGACGCCTCCGTCCCAATACACATGCATGCATTGTAACTTAAAACTCCATTTTAACCATGTTACATTCATCAAAAACATTTATACTACCCTCCTCATATATCCATCTATATATTTTCCATTTTCCCAAAGAATTATTGAAAAAAAGTTATTGAAAAAACATTTTGTCTCTTAACGTAGTAGGGTGGTAGTATGAATCACCAGAAGAAAAAGATGTGCGTTTTTGATGAATTTATCTTGGTCAAAATAGAGTTTGAAGTTACAAAGGGTGTGTAAGGGGGTCGAAGGGCATGAAAACATTTACATCAAATATCTAAATATGATAGTGAAATATGCCTTTAAATGTATGTGACTGTAGGCCTAATGGAATCATTGCCTTGCTCAAATACTCAGATAACGAAATAATTAGACTTTACTACTCAGCTAAATAAAGCAAAAGTACTCAGATATTAACAGAATAAACAAATTAACAATAGGCCTGAATGCATTTTAACCATGCTTTTAACTTAATAACTATACAGTTTGCAAAACACTTCACCTTATGAAAGCAGCTCCCGAGTTCCCCACTCAGACACAAACAGCAGACTGGCAACTTTAGAGCACTTCACCCCTTAAATACCACATGGCCCCTCCCAAATTATAATAGGGTGAATGATATTGCATCATAAGAGCTTTGCAAACTTTAACTCATAATAAACAGACATCATAATGAAACAAACTGAAAATATATTTCTGCTACTTCGCACCAGTGTCCATTGTCCCTCATTGACAAACACTTTGAATGTTCACATACGGTTTCCTCCAAACCCCTATCCACAGACGGGGAATAGTTTCTCCCAATTTGGACTGAGTGAGCCCATCTGTGTCTCTGGCACCTACATAGAGCATCCAACCCCACCCTGACTCTTTGGATCCTGTAGACTAGAGCCAGGGTGAGCAATGTCAGAGTTTGTGATTTGTTTGGTTGTGTTCTGTTGAATAAAGTAGCTGTGAACATGCAGTTTGTGGTTTCTTGTCCATACACCCTAACTAACAATTGTGCACCATTGCCAGGCAGGTAATGAACAAAAGTGACAGTTTGTGGTCAGACTGTCACATTTACATTTCACATTATTCACATTTCTGAAATGTTCTTTCTCAAGGTGTCCAAAGTGTGCTTCTACTGGGTGTTCAACCCTATCAAATTGTACTTTCACCATCATTACACCAGCCAGGGATGTGCAGAGAATGTTATAGAAGCAGGGGCTAAATTGTCTAAAAGGGCCTTTTGGTAGTAATATTGTAATGTGAGATAGCACACTGGACTAAGCATTATCAAGTCAATATTCTAGATGTGGCGTAAGAAGAATGATTCCAGGTATGTCATGGAAAGGGGGTATTTGCATGTCTTTCACAATAGTAAAAATCACACCCGTGTGAACTGAGCGGTGGTCGTGGGGGGGAGGGGTGCCTGTGTGTGTGGGGTGGGTGTGTGTGTGTGTGTGTGTATTGCAGTTGATGCTCAGGGCAGGCTAGACTCAACAGCACCTCTCTGGTCACCCAGGGTACTCAGGCTACACCAGAGGCTACATACAGACAGACAGACAGACAGACAGACACGGCCACGCTATGGAGACGGTGTGACTGACCACCGCTCAAAAAGTCATGGTTTGGAGACTGATAAAAGGGCAGGGGCTCAAGCCCCCTTTGATGTCTGTGTGCATGTGCCTGACACCAACATTAAGTTGGACCCACCCCACCAAAAATCAGCAATTGAAATACCTTTGTTCTTTAAATGTAACATTTTAACAATAGGGGTGTTTCCATGGGGTGATGGCACACAATGTTAGAAAAGTCATAAGTAGGCTACTTCTGATGTTATGACACAATACTGCTAAATTCTCATCCATACCTTACACCTAATCCATAAAACTCTTAGCACTTGTTTCTAATTTATAAACATTTTAAAATACGTCAAATAGCCAATCTACATCAACACATTGTAAGGTTGTAGATCAGCTATCTGAACTACTTAAAATGTTTTTCAAAATAGTAAAAAAAAAAAAGGGGGAAAAGAAGTTTGGGTATAAGGCATGGCTGAAAAATACCCTGATGATGGTGAAAGGCTGACATACCTGTGCTTTGGGATGGGCTGTCATCCCCACAGACCTCTAGATCATGGACATCCATGAGGTCGTCCCCATCAAAAAAACCAGAAATACTGGGGAGCAGGACATCCCCGCCATGAGTCTGCAGGTGGATGGAGTCTGCAGTCACCTGAAAAAATATTGATTAAACCTCTCTCCTCCACACCCACAAACACATAACCCATGGCCAGGGATTTTCATATATCCTGTGGCAAAATGCCACAGGATATATGATAAAACCTGACCGGCCGGCATTCTCTATGGCATACATGGGCAACTGGGGGCCCGGGGGCCACATGGGGACCCCACCTTGGCTTAATGCGGCCTGCAGGTTAATATTGGAATGCTGATATATTATTGATTTCAGCTGTTACAATTCCAAACATGAAGTGCTTTTAGTACAGGCAATCTAGGGTTGAACCTTGAACAAATTGCAACACAAACTCTTTCAACTTTTTTTGTTTCATAAATATGTTAGTAATAACATATCAAAAGTCCTAAGAAATCCAAGTGGTGGAACATAGTGAAATGGTGGAACATAAGTTGGCTCCCATCGACTTTCTATACAGGAGGAAAATACCCAGAAAAAAATCTGCTTTAAGTAGGATGTGAGGGGTCTAACTAGGGGTTTGTCATGATGCTGAATCCATTGCAAGCATTTGCCCCAGAAAACGCCCACAAAACTGATGAAAAGTGATGAATCATCACTTTTCATCAGTTTTGTGGGCGTTTTCTGGGGCCAAGGAATGTGTTTTGTGCAAAACAAATGCTTGCAATGGATTCAGCATCATGACAAACCCCTAGTTAGACCCCTCACATTCTACTTAAAGCAGATTTCTTTCTGGGTATTTTCCTCCTGTATAGAAAGTCGATGGGAGCCAACTTATGTTCCACCATTTCACTATGTTCCACCACTTGGATTTCTTAGGACTTTTGATATGTTATTACTAACATATTTATGAAACAAAAAAAGTTGAAAGAGTTTGTGTTGCAATTTGTTTCAATGTTGGCCCATTTTTTTCTTAGATTGCCTGTACTATTTATAGTAGTAGTAAAATTACATTTTTTCTGTCCAATGTATTTGTGTTTAAGTTGATACATTTCAAATGAGTAAAAAACTAAATGCATTTGAAACGAAAATGTTACATTTCATGAGTCCAATTAAAAAAATGATAATAACAATTCAGGATTCCAATTCAAAAGAAGTAAACATAGTTGATCTACAAGTCAGTAGATCTGCTATTTTGTATGAGATACTAGAATGACAAAGTAGGATGTAGCAACATGCAATGTGGACCTCTGGAGTGAAGGTGGAAATATAGTGGCCCTCTCTATCATCAAAGTTGCCCACCACTGCTATGGGATTCTCTCTGGTAGGCCTATATGCAGGCTAACACAGTCAGGCACTCAAAAATATTAATGAACATCACAATTGCACAAGCTTCATCCATAAATGTGTATTTGAGCTTATAGCAGGCCATGGTCTATCCTTCCTTGCCCTTACACACACAACACACATCAAAGGCCACACAAATCACAGGACTGCAGGCAAAACTAGGTTCGTTAATGAGGGCGCACACATCACAGTACTGGCAAGGCTGGGTTCGTTAATGGCGTCAGTCCACTAATCAAGGACAGAATGTTTTTTAATGTAATGAGGCAAATTCGATTATATTATTGCCAGACCCATGAAATGGGTAGGCCTACATAAGCAAATGTCGGTCTGTCCCTTTTCTATATAAAGGGTAGGCCTATATATGATGATGACATGATGATGACATGCCTACAAAAGGCATGATGTCATAAATGATGATGACAGACAGGGGGTTGGCAGAACCGGGGTCTGGCACAACCAGGTTGACCGACAGACCCTCAGACCCTCTGGGTCGGCCTACAAAAGGCTTTGTGGCAAAGGTTGTCAGGCAAAGGTTGTCAGGCAAAGGTGATCATGTTCTTGGCGTCGACGCCAAGAACATGATGGCGGCGTGCGACCCGCACCACGGCCGCTACCTCATCGTGGCCTCATATCTTTTCTCCATATTTGGTCACAATGATGTCACAAATGATGATGACATGAGGGAGGGACAGACAGCCTATAAAGGGACAGACAGCCTATAAATGTACCATTGAATTTATAGGCCCAGAGGGTTGGCAGAACCGGGGTCTGGCACAACCAGGTTGACCTGGTCTAGTTTTATAGCCTATACATAATTTTGTACAAATAAATAAACACTAAAGTAGTAGCCTAGGATACGATACGCCAAGGCCAAGGGCTAGGCCATATTAGGCCACGCACACATCACGCGGCAAAGGGCGCATACATCAAAGGGCTGCATGTGGCCTGGCTGGTTTCGTTAATCACTCCATTAATAAGGCAATCCTACTGTTCGACTGTATTATTATTTTATATAAATAATTTTGTCAAAATAAATAAACAATTAAGTAGCCTAAGGCCATAGGCTACTTAATTGTTTATTTATTTTGACAAAATTATTTATATAAAATAATGCCTGCACCATGCAGGTGGTTCAAGGCGTGATGATCAAACGAAGAAAATGTTTGGCAGTCTTCTTCAAATGCGAAATTGTAAAGTCTGCCAAAAGCATGACGTTTAGTTACGTTAATAAAGATAAACACATCAAGATTACATGATGTGTGGGAGTTTTTCTACAACAAGAAAACGTTTTAATAGTTCACCAAGCACAGCCTATAAAGTCATTAACTTGTCTATAATGTAACTTTAATAAATGTGACGATAATAATATAGCAAACAACAAACCTTAAACATTTTCACCATATTACTGACAGTAATTTCGGAAAGCTTAACATGTTTGGTGATGGTGCCGCGGCTACACGCCACACGTCTCTCTCTCTCCTCTTCCATCCTGCAGACTGAAGATCTGAGACCAGTCTGCGCTGATTAGTCCTATTCACGGCCCGCCCACTCAGCCCACCCCCGATCACCCTCTCTGCCGAGTGTATCACCGGCTGGTAATTATGCTTTGACATGTTTATTGAAGTATCTTTTATATGAGATACTTCAATGGTTTCCAGTGGAAATAAGCTTAGGCTTTCAATGGATCTCCTTTTAGTAGACCTTGTACCAGTGAACTGTACCGTCATGAAACTGTACCTTTTCCTATGCAAACTTCTAATAAAGTCTTCAATCAATCAATCAAACCAAGGACACACCTTGACCAAGGATAAGGTCAAGCTGACCTTGTCCTTAGCCGCTGCAGTGGGGAAACAGATGATGATGAAGGCGAAGTTAACGATGGACTCAATAATGGCAGTGTAGAAATTAACCAGCATGGTGCTTGGCAGATGGAATTTCTAAAGCTGTCTCAGGAGAGTAAGCGGCATGACTCCACAGTGGTGACTGGAGTGACCCACTGTCAGGACAGCTGTATAAAACACTTATTAAAAAACAATGTATTAACAAATTCAAAAATGTAAAAAGGCAACAAAACTATGTCAAAATACTGTGAAAATTGATGACTCATCACTAACCCATATTTTTGTTGGCCGTAGTCCAAGCAGGGCTGTATTAACCATTGGGCCGGTGGGGCCGTTGCCAGGGGCCCTTGGCTCTCAGGGGCCCTTGGGGGAACTGGCCTGCGTGGTCAATGACAATTTACAAAAATTAAATTAATATTTTAATCAAAAAATCACACTCGTGTGAACTGAGCGGTGGAGGCTGCGCGCGCGTGTGTGTGTGTGTGTGTGTGTGTGTACACGTGTGTGTGAGTGTGCCTGACCTGAACAACAGCGCCCCTCCCTTAACATGTGTGGTCAGAAAAGGTACTGCAGGCTACATACAGACAGACAGACACGGACGGACGGACGGACGCATACCCACACGGCCACGTATAGGAGCCACCGCTCAAAAACAAATGTGTGGGCCCCTCCTCTGTTGTCTACAGGTGCTTTCTTGGTCCACAGATGATCATCATGGCTTAAAATCCAAGCTGGATAGTGCACGTTAGGAGGGAGGAGGGGTTATGATGGGGGGTGGGGGGCCCCTAAAAAATTAGCGGCCTGGGGCCCTCGTGGGGGTTAATCCGTCCATGAGTCCAAGGAATGTTTATCGTGCAAAACAAATGCTTGCAATGGATCCAGAATAATTTAAAACCCCTAGTTTGACCCCTCACATCCCACTTAAAGCAGATTTTTTGGAGCTGTGTGAAACACAGGCTCCCTATACGTGGCTGTGTGGGTGTGTGTGTCTGTGTGTGTGTATGTAGCCTGACTTGTAGCCTGACTTCGGCACGCTACTAGTCCCACAGTTTTGCCACCACACACTCGCGCCATATGTCAAATCGACCGGCTTACTCGGGAATCGTGGGCTAGTAACTTGCTACAAGTGGGTTTGGCTGCAGACCACAGCAGATTAGGGGCGGATTGTGTGAGGGATGCTATTGGATAGTATGTTAGGGGGCGGATTGTGTGAGGGATGCTATTGGATAGTATGAGAATGACTCAATCCGCCCCCTGGAATCTCAATCCACCCCCTATGACGTTGCACGGACGGGGCACCCTCCTGATGGAGGAAGTTCCCACTTTGCTCTGGAGAGTTTTTCAAAGGAGGGAGGGGGGGAGAGAGCCAGGGAGCCTGGAGCTCGGAGCTCCAGGGGCCGGCCCCTCGCCGCTCGAGGCCGACCTGGGGGGCACTCTCGGTGGGGCAGGCCGGCGACGGCGCTGCCCCCCCGGCCCTGGAGCTCCGGAGGTGGTCGAGTATGCTGGTGCTGGGCGGAAAGTGGCCCAGATGGGTGTCTCTACTCGGGTTTGGGATGCAAAAGGTGGTCCCTGGTTCTCTGGAGGTCCCGGGGACCCCCTGAGCTTGTCTCCCCTGCCCCTGCCTTTTAGTGTTAGTCAGTGCTTAAAGTGGGCACTGAGCCAGGGAGCCTGGAGCTCGGAGCTCCAGAGCACCAGGGCCGACCCTCCACACCCTCTAGGCCGACTAGGGGCTCCCTCCTCGGCCACACTCCACCCAGCGCCGGCCTCTATACCAGCAAGCTCCATGGGGACCTGTGGATATTCTGGACTTAGAAAAAATCTCGCATCTATAGCAGATACCCAAGCTCGCCAAACGCTTTAGGCTCCTATTCAACCGCCCTTTGGGCCTCGCGCTCGAGCCTGGTACCGTCGGAACCGGCTCGCCGCCCCGCACACGATGGTGCCATCGCGGACCCCCGCGGACCCCCAGGGCCGGCGCCAGGCCCCGAAAACCGGGCCTGGCGACCTCCAGGGACCACCGGGGACCACCAGCGGCGGTCCCCGGTGGTCCCTGGCGGGCCTCCGAGCACCGCCGCCCGGGGACCCCCTCCAGGGACCCCCCGGGCCCACCAGCCGTTTTTCTTCTAAGTCCAGCAGGACTCTGAAACATTTCCCTCACAAGCCGTTTTTCTTCTAAGTCCAGCAGGACTCAGAAGAAAAACGGCTTATCAGTTTTTCTTCTAAGTCCAGCAGGACTCTGAAACATTTCCCTCACCAGACTTCCGCCCCGTCCGTGCAACGTCATAGGGGGTGGATTGAGATTCCAGGGGGCGGATTGAGTCATTCTCATACTATCCAATAGCATCCCTCACACAATCCGCCCCCCTAATCTGTGGTCTGCAGCCAGACATGTCTCACTTGCTAAGAGAAAGGTTCAATAGTTTAATTGATATTAATTTATTAGTGAATTAATTTTCCCCATTGACTTATAATGGGAATCGCAAAAACTCACATTCAATTATTTGTCTCTCGCAAACCATAGGGGCTAGAGTTTCAAGACTTGGAGAGGAGGTTCATAATGATTTCAAGGATTAAATAAAAAATAATTGTGTCATTTGGCCGCATGGTGGCGCCATAACACCCCACTTTACGTTTTGGCCTGTAACTCTTGAACCGTAGGTCGGAAAATTAAAAATATTTTTTCCCTGGATTCCTTGGCGCCCATTTGCGCCATGATAGATTTTCCGCCATCTTGAATTTTCTCCAAAACACACTTTTTGCTCCTTTTCCTACATATTTTCTTCAAATGTCACAAAAATCGGTACACATGATTCACACACACACACACACACACACACACACACACACACACACACACAGCTCCACTTCACACGGGTGTGATTTTTGAAGTAATTTTTCCTTTATAGTGTAGTGTAATGAGACTGAAAATTACCCTACACTGTAATCCCTGATGCAATAAAACACTAATTGGATTATGTATTAAATACTTGAAATGTGTTAAAGAGTTCTACTAACTGAAACATATTGCGTGCGTGGAGCACTTTTGTCCTCTTTCAGTAATATTAAAGCTAATATTATAGTCATCTGAACGATTTGTCACATAGACGTCACGTTGCGTCATGACGTAGTTGCTCAAAGGGCGGAGTTTACATCTCTGAAACATTCTCTGTAATGGCTGCCGTCTCCAGCGCACTGGCTCGGACCGCATCGGAACTAACAAAAGTTTTTCTTTGCATATATTCTACAACTTCCACGACGACCACGAGTCCTCAAGCAGAACACGTTAACGGTAAGTGTCTTAAACATGAATTCAATAGTTGTTTTTATAATTTGTTCATGTTAAATTAGTTTTTTCCGTGTCGGTCTGTTTGAAAAGTTTGCCCGCGAAACCGTGTGTGTGTGTGTGTGTGTGTGTGTGTGTGTGTGTGTGTGTGTGTGTGTGTGTGTGTGTGTGTGTGTGTGTGTGTGAGTGTGTGTGCGTTTACCTAGGCTACTTTTGGGGACATCTATCAGGATACACACCAGTTGATAGGGGACAGCTTGACAATCGGGGACAAAATGTACCGTCCCCGATTGGAAATCCTTAAATTTCATTATATTCTTGTTCTACATGCTCTAAAAGGGCTTCTCTCTTAAAATTACGAATGTCCCCAAATGTGACCATTTTTGAGGATTTGTGTATGTTATGTGTGTATAACACCACCACCCCCCACTCCCCCCCACCGAAGGAGTGTGTGCTCTACATTGCCCCCTACTGAAAGTGTGAAATATTGCAACTACATGATGATTTCCGGGTGACTTTTGGGGACATTTTTTCACACTTACACAGCTAATTGTAGCATTGTTAGCTCTTTGGATGCTTGTACTTCCCTGTACATTACCATATTATGTTGTTGTCCTCATCCTGTGTCACTAGCTGATTATTGCATCTAATAACAATTGTAGACTAGACAATCTGGAGTTACTGTTAGCATTACAAACTAACAATAGCAATATTTACATTGAATTAGCTAGCCACCAACTTTTGGGGACATTTTTCATAATACACTTGCAGAGCTAGTTGTAGTTCTTTGTGGATACTTCATCCTTGTACAAATATAATTCTCAGCTCAAACTAAATCAAAATAAATCAAAATCAGGGAAAGCATATGTAACGACGGGGCGCCGTTACTAAAACTAATTCATATTCGAACACAGTTCTGCATAGGTATTGTAATGGTTTAAGAAAGACACAGAATGTAACAAAGGCATTTAATGAAGGTCAGGGGGGGGTTTGAGATGTTTGGTGAACTGTATGTGGATTTCACTCTGAATGTGTAGACTTGCTGGTCCCATTGTACACCTACAAATGAAAAGATAAAGCACATTAGTTCTGGGAGTCAACAGTAGTAGTATACTTTGAATTGACAAGTAGAATGGCAAGCTGTGATGTGTAAACTTACCTTTGTCTGTTCTCCTCCTCCCAGGGTGGTGTTCGGGCAAAAGAGTTCCCTCCGGGAACATGCACCCTATTTATAGTCCTGGGAGGGTGAAGCCAAGTGGGAAGTGGATAGAGGGGAGATTGAGAATGATTCTAATGCATTTACTAATGTATGGTGGGTGTATATATATTAGTGGGCATAGCGGTAACTAGAAATATGAATTAAAGGAGCATATCCCGGTGCTAGTGTTTTAGGTACATTTGTATTGTGTTTTATGGGGGGGGTGAATGTATTGGATACCTGGGAAATGGTATGGGCCAGTTAGGGACTAGGGGCCCACCATATAAAAAGGAGTCAGTCTGTGTGCTTCTGATGAGATGACAGGTACAGAGGAGACTGTCAGAAAAAGTTGAAAAAAGTTTGTAAAAAAAGGAAATAAACATGATTGAAGGTCGCCACTGGACTGGACTCCATTGATTTGCTGCCTTGCCCGCTCGGCAATCTTTACAGCATATATGCGCCAGCAAACTGTTTTTGTTACATTTGCCAGTAAATTGGGCCCAGCTGTGTAGGCATTTAGCAGATGCTCTTTATGAATGCTGGGGCAATACATCATATTATACACACAACAATAGTCATCATAATCATACATAAGTTAAGAACCTAACAGTAGGAAATCTATATTATACTATATAGTGCTAAGTTTACATGAAATGATATATGTTTACATAATCTGCTATTAAATAAAAATGCTATAAGAAATGCATAAGTTGAGCCTTTGCATACGCCTGTAGGAGGTCAATGCTAGGACAACTGCTATGAGCTAAGATTGGGAGTGAATCTGCAGTTCTTATTGCAATGGGAAGTGCATTCCATAATTTTGGGGCCAGAAGAAAGAAGAGATTTGGGCATGATCTCACATCTATCATGCAGCATTACAACACAGTCATAATCCTATCAAACTATCTCAAAACCAACAGGCTCTAATAACCATGGATCACATAATTATGACAAGGCACATGGCCATGTTACACATTAGTTCCGTGGAGTGGTTGACTTTCGAGCTCTGGTAGAACAACTATACAAGCCTGTAGGTTGGTCGTTTCTGTCAGGATGTGGTTTCCAAGTAGGACCCAAATGCAAGGAAGTTCAAAGAAAAAGGAAATCCTTTATTAAGCAAAGGTTCAAAGGAGAACAGACAAAAACCGACTAGGACTAAACACACGACAATAATCCAACAAAGAACACAACCAAACACAGGACTTAAATAGGCACAAGATAACGGGACACAGGTGAACTGAAAATCAAATCAACACAAGGATTGGCTGGGGAAAGCAAGACACAGGTGAAAACAGGAACCAAAAATCAGCAAGACTAGACAAGGCAGCTAAACAACTACAAGGCAAGACAGGAACACTAAAGCATAACTTCAAAATAAAATCCAAGAACACAAAGCATAGTAGCATACTACAGAAAAGGAAAAACAACCAAAGCAGCACATGGACAGCAGATCCTGACAATACCCCTCACCGAAGGGGCGGATCCACAGACGCCCTAAAAAACAACAAACAGGAGGGGATACAGCAGAGGGGCCAGGTCAAAACAATTGGAATAGAACAAGGATCCAGGGGCTGGGGGCTAGGGCATGGTGGAGAGGGGCTGGAGAAGACTGACTAGTACAGAACAGAACACCAGCGAGGTAAGGTGACAAGAAACAGGCAGGAAAGAGACAAGACAGGGAACCAAGAACTCACTCCAACTGATCAGTGCTGCTCATAGGTGGGATGTGGCCGGCTAATTGTAGTAGAGCTCCCTGCCCTCTTTGACTACAAAGTCAGACCAATCCCTACATCCGCCATTGATTGAAGTGATTACATCAAACATTCTGAGGTATCCTTACGAGTCAGAAGGATAAAGAGTCAGTGATCATCCAGGGTCATTGACCCCACTCCCAAGTGCATATCATTTGGTCCGACATAGTACCAACAGTCCGGCACACAATAGCTTGACACCCTACTTCAAACCATATCCTAACCCTGACCACACATGAAACCCCCAGGTGAATCTTAACCAGCCATATGAGTCTTAAACATGTCAGAGCCACCTGAAATGTCCCCAAATTGGAATAAGTGAGCACACTCCGGTTCACGTAATTTTCAATTAAATTTGAACTCAAATGGCTTTATTGGCATGACAAAACCTATGTTTACATTGCCAAAGCTTAAGTGGAATTATATATCATCCAAACAAAGTGTATACGTACAATTGAAAGTCAGATAATAACGGCCAGACTACCACTAAAATGTCCCCAAAGTGGTTATGAGCAAACATACATACACTCAAATATGCACTCTTCTCCCCACTAAACTGTCATTGTCAAATGTTCAGTCTAGATTTTGCTCTGAGTTAACTTTAAATGAACATGGAATTCAGTGCACATTATGGTTTGAGGCTATACAATTAGGATGAGAATGTTGATCTTGTGGTTCTCAGATTAGGTTTTCTGAGTTGGGCCTTCAAGATGGTGTTAGGAGTTAGACCTCTAATACCCTCCTGCTTGTCAGATTCTCAAACTTCCAAGTGTCGTACGAGAACAGCGAACAAATCGCCGTGTAGGTCTCGGAGAGCCGAACGCAGTCATGTGAATAACTTTGCTCAACACCCTTGTGTTCCCGAGTAATCGCGCGTTGATCATTGGAAAAGGTTGAAATAAATGGGTGGCAGTACAGAGAACCATGAGGCAGTCAGCGGGGACACACATATCGCCGCGTTCAGCTTGATGAGCTGAGTCGGAATCTGGTCTCCGTTTCACCAACACGTTTCTGGGAGCCTAACCCTAACCCTAGCCTAACCCTAGCCATTATAGGGTTAGCGTTAGCATATTCCCAATGTCGGAGAGCGATGGGAGCACCACCGTTGGAATCGGGGCGGAAAACCAACTGGGGATGTGTATCTTCTGTTGTCTTTTAATAATAGCCAATATGTCGTTTTAGGGGCCTTTTATGGCCTTTTAGCCAAATTTGGCGGCCATTTTGAACCTTTTGCCGACCTCGGAGAGCGACGGGAGTGGCACCGTTGGATTCTGCGCGAAAAACCAAGTGGGAAAACATTCTTGTCGTTTTGAAAGAAAACATTTTTTTTGGTGACCTCCAGTCTTTTCCGTGACCTTTGGGAGTTAACGGTGTCCGGAAAAATCGAGACCAGCGCCATTGGACTTGGCCTACCTCGAATATGGAAGGAGAGTTGGAACGGATTGTTAAAAAAATGTCTAAAGGAGAGAGAGAGAGAGAGAGAGAGAGAGAGAGAGAGAGATGCATGACATTGGATAAATAACTGTATGTGAAGTTGCCATTTCCGATCTGTGTCATTTCAAGAAAAAAATCTGATTTGCTTAAATCAGTCTGAATGCACACAGGTCACATGGAATCCGATTTTTTCAAAAGTGTCCTGGGTCACTTCAGGAGGTAGTCTGAGATCGGATATAGATCGGATCTGAGCCGATATGACCGCAGTCTGATTGTCACGGCCACATGAAGTGACCCAGGTCGTATATCAAACTGTCAAAACGTCACTCGCAGTGCGATCCAGACACCACGTGACAGCGCGACTCTTTTCATTTCCAGTCTGTGTTTAGCCTAAAATAACTAAATGAAAGCAAGAAAGAAAAAAAGGGAGAAACAATTAAACATAGGCTACGATTAAATAATAATATATAACGCCACTCAGGGACGTGCACACATACACTAAAGGGGGCTTCAGCCCCAAGCTACCCCTTTTCCCGTTTGTAAAACACCTGCCCTTTCCAGACCACGAATGCAGGATATATGGTGAAAGAAATGCAAATTCCAGTCCTGTTGGGTTGTGCCCCGTAAATAGTTTTTCTGCAAACCGTCAACACGTGTCAGCCCAATGCGTTGAGAGCTTCTAGATCTGCAGTGGCCCCTGCCCCACTATAACACTCTCTGCACGTCCCTGGTGCCACCGTGCCACTCTCTTGGTCCGTACTGTGTCGCAGAAGTTTAATTGAGGGCTAAATCGTCTAGTATAAGAATTTTGGTCTAAACATAATTAAACTGTCCAAGCGATATCGTCAGGGAGGTGTCTCTGTAGCCTATATGTCAGTCAGTCGCAGTCAGTCATTATGATACCGTCTGTTTATAGCGAAAATATTAATAATTCAGCAGTGTAATATAACATATAACATCAGCGTCTTCTCTCAGTCAGTAAATCCCTTATATCCATGCAAGTCAAACCGCTGGGATACCGTCATTTGTTTATTTTTAGAACACAGTTCTTATTTGACTCGTTATGAAAAAGGTATGCTATATTGTATTGGAATTCGGAAGGGAGTGGGGGGGAAATGTAAGGAGCATGTGAAATGATCGACGTCAGACGCCAGTGCTTCTGTCACTTTGGGGGATGCGATACCTCTGTACAAATGAACATCTCAAAAAGACTAAATATATGGAAACTATTAATGCCATTTACGGAATGGTAGATAATCTCCAATTGTTGTTGGTTACCACGGCAACCAAAGCAGATAGTGTAGCTTGGAGGGGAGTTGTTAAAAATAGTCTGAATGCACAGATCCGATCTGGGTCACTTGCAAGCGGTAGTGTGAATGTATGGGCCACATGAGCAAGAAATCCGATCTGAATCGGATTTGACTGAATGTGACTGCAGTGTGAAGACGGTCTTTGACCAGGCCATCCCAGGAGGGCTCAGTTAGGGCCGTGCCTTTCTGAAGCAGGTGCATAGTGTATCTCTGGTCTGACTTTCTAAGGCCAGGTTTACACTGGCAGACTGAATGTGGCCTGAATCTGATCTGTGCCAGATCAGATCAGATCTACAAGCTCCAATGAGTCACAATGTGACCCATGTGGAGCTGGGCCTTTCTGTGTGGAGTTTGCATGTTATCCCCGTGTCCCCTAGGGTAGATACCCTCACAAAAACACGCAGTAATCTTGGGCTCTAAACTGCCTCCCCCTGGAAAGCCGGCGCCTGATGGAGGGGACAGGAACTGGTTGGAATAATGTGTTCCTTCCACGCACTACGTGTCAGGTGAAAAGAAGGCAGCTTGGACTCCTCATGCATTGAAGGAAGCAGGAGGTCAGTCCGCTGCCTCCCCAGGTTGGCAGAGTGAGTGCAGAGCCCAGGATCACATTAGGCAATTGGCACTGGGTGAATGGGTTACAAAATCGTGGGTAAAAAAAAGCAGTTGAGACTGCCATGATCCAAAAGCTTTTGAGAAGTGCCACAGATTTGTTTTTCTTTGCTACTAGTTGTATTCTACCCATAAGCCTAATTTGCTTTTCCTTGTAGCCTACAATAACTATAAGTGACACTTCAACCCCTCCCCCATTAAAATGTCCCCAAACAGGCATAAGTGAACACACTCGTGTACACTGAATTTCCAATTCAAGATCAATTCAAAGGGCTTTATTTGGATGAGAAAACATGTTTAGCAAATGTCCATGTACAGTACATACATTCAAAAGTACAATTGACAGCCGGATAATGCTGACCTCTCCTCCCTGCCTCAGAAACTACCACTAAGATGTCCCCAATCTGGCATGAGTGTCACACATACACTAAAGTATTGTGTGTGTGTGTGTCCCCAATTGGTCTATGTGAACAGGTGATACAACTGTGTGTTAATATCACCCATCCCCCTCTGCTTGTGTCCCCAATTGGAACCAATTCAACACACCTGCACTCATTTTGGTGCCTTCCCACGGAGGAGCACAGTGCAGCAGTGTGCTTACTATAGAGGCTACAGAAGATGATAACTTTGGTAAGTGACAATAGCTTCTTAAATTTTCTGATTAGTCATTGTAAGATAATAGAGCATAATATCATGTTTATGCAATACATTTTTACTAGATGGATTTAATGGATTATTGGCTCTAGTGTTTCCAAGCTATGTGTTTGCCATTGGCTAGCTTAGCTAGCTTGCCTAGAAGACTAGTAGGCCTGAGCTAGATTCAACACTAGAATAATTCAATTGAAATAAAATATATTATAGCTTTAGTTATTTGAAAGTTATTTCAATCATGTTCTGTTAGTTATACTGTTCATTATGACTTAAGACATTTCTAACATAAAACATTGGGCTACTCAAAATGCCTCTGTTTACATGGGACTCTATGGGCTGGCAAGTAGTCAGTCAATTATTAGTTTCTAGTTCTGGCTAGTAGAGAAGATAACTTTTAGTGCAGTTTTTGGAATCTCGGTGTGCATGCATCAAAAGTGAGTTTACTGCAAATGTCTTGATTTTAATTACAGATTTGCATCATATTTGTGCTGAACCATTTTTGTTAGTATTGATGCCTTTATTGGTGTTTGGTGCAAATTGGTATTAAAATGTGAACTATAGATACTGATTATTTAAAGGCATCAGATATAATGTAAATCAGAAACCTAACCAATGTAGCATACTTAAAGGGGAATTCCACCCATTTCAATATTTTACTGTCATTAATATATCTTAGATGTGTGGAAAGAAAACAGTTTCCCCTTCTGTGGGGGGAACCATATAGATGTATGAACAAAAGAAATCATTACAGTGTTGAAACACAACTTGATGATGTGAAGTGCAACAGAAATGTTTTTTCTTTGCTACTAGTTGTATTTCAACCCCTCCCCCATTAAAATGTCCCCAAACAGGCATAAGTGAACACACTCGTGTACACTCAATTTCCAATTCAAGTTCAATTCGATGAACTATTGCGATGAGAAAACATGTTTAGCAAATGTCCATGTACAGTACATACATTCAAAAGTATAATTGACAGCCGGATAATGCTGACCTCTCCTCCCTGCCACAAAAACTACCACTAAGATGTCCCCAATCTGGCATGAGTGTCACACATACACTAAAGTATAGTGTGTGTGTGTGTGTCCCCAATTGGTCTATGTGAACAGGTGATACAACTGCACAGTCTCTGAATAACTTAACTTATATAGAATAACAGAACCTTTTGAAGCTACAAGGTTTGGGACTAATTGGGGTATAACACAATCATGATATAAAACATGATATTGAAAACACCTGTGACACGTCCAATTATTAGTTTCTATTGTTCTGCCCAGTAGAGAAGATAACTTTTAGTGCAGTTTTTGGAATCTTGGTGTGCTTACATCAAAAGTGAGTTTACAGCAAATGTCTTTACTTTAATTACAGATTTTCATATTTGTGCTGAACCATTTTTGGTAGTATTGATGTAGGCCTTTATTGGTGTTTGGTGCAAATTAGTATTAAAATGTGAACTATAGATACTGATTATTTAAAGGCATCAGATATAATGTAAATCAGAAACATAACCAATGTAGCATACTTAAAGGGAAATTCCACCCATTTGGATGTATGGAAAAAAATCAGAACTTGATGTCATCAAGATGTGTTTATCACCATGTTGTTGTTTTTTCCTTTATACCGCTTTTTTCCAAATGGACCCGTGAGGGTTCGTTTGTTTGCATTTGTATGCTCTCAGAAGAAAATGGTAAATGTGTGGAATTCCCCTTTACGAATATAGAAAGCACTTGGGGCTTGGGTAATGGGTATTAGTATTTTTGGTTGTAAAAGTCTAACTTATTGTTACTGCACTTGCAGACCGATGTCTGACTCATCTGGACCATCAAGTAGGGGTATCTTCACCTCTACTTTTTACAGTTGCTCAAAGGTGAAGGATGGCACGCATGCCACAGAGGTCACTCAGGTATGTGCTAGTGGAAAGCTGTCCTCAATCTTAACTTTGTCTCAGTGGTTTGGAATTGACAGTGTTGGGCAAGGTGAGTGTGGCGCA
This sequence comes from Nannobrachium achirus, assembly GCF_963921795.1. NCBI lineage: Eukaryota > Metazoa > Chordata > Actinopteri > Myctophiformes > Myctophidae > Nannobrachium > Nannobrachium achirus. The sequence goes on along the minus strand of NW_027664743.1, from coordinate 22,514 downwards.
ACCATAGTTGCTGACAATTGAAAAGTTTAATTTTATATATGGTGTGGGTGTGAGGGTTTCCCATGTGTTTATTTGTGTTTTTAAAAAGGGTATTTTGTGTTGGGTTGAGTAACAGCTTCAGTTAACGATCAGTCTAAGCGTGTGGTCTTTCCCTATCGTGCAGACCCCGGCCTCCCGCAGCCTGTGTGGGACCAGGAGCAGCGTGAGCTCCAGCGTGACCCACAGACCCAAGAGGGTACGCAAGCCGCCCAACATCTATGGAGACTATGATGACCCCCCGAGGAGCAGGAAGCAGAGGAAGATCACTGCCACCAGGGGCAAGGCAGGGGGGAGAGGCGTGGCGGCTTGCCAACACAGGTAGGGACCGTCAATTTTTTTTTTTTTTTTTTTTAATATAATTTTTAACCCACGATTTTGTAACCCATTTTTCACCCGGTGTCAATTACCTAATGTGATCCTGGGCTCTGCACACCCCCCACCAACCTGGGCAGGCAGTGGACTGGCCTCATGCTCCTTCAATGCATGAGGAGTCCAAGCTGCCTTCTTTTCACCTGACCTGGGGGAGTTTCACTGGTTGGACGTATCGCGTGGAGGGATCACGTTGTTTGTTCCTGTCCCCTCCATCAGGCGCCCTGGCTGGCCATGGGGATGCAGTTTAGAGCCCAGGATTACCGGTCACATTCAAAATAATATTTGAGATAGGGATGTCCCTATTTCATGTCAGATTCGATACCCGATACCACAATTTCTGGGTTAGCCGATGCCAAATACCAGCAAATTATATACTGTATGATAATACAAAAATAGATTAATATCTTATTTTGAAAGACACCTAACTCAAATAATGCACTTGGGCAACTCCAAAGCAAAATCCACATGCCCCAACATTTTATTTACCTGCCATAGTGTCAAGTCTGTCGGCCACTTTACTTCTGTGTCGCATTGCTGGTTAGACTGGTATGTTTGCAAATACGGATATGTAGATTACCTTTTTAAGTAGGCTATATATAATACATGCGGTTTTGACCATAATGCAATAATGCATTATTGTAGTTATTGTTTGGATGAGTGGTAGTACCGTGTGGTCATATTGTTGTAACTTCATTTAATTTCTTGAACAGCTCCAAAGACCGGAACGCAATTGGACGGGAGCCCGAAAAACAAAACGACGATGACATCGATCCACCTCCTGATGAGGGAGGGGAGGAGCTGGACATCCCTAACGGCGCCGGAGCCACTTCCGCCCCCGTTGCTCTGGAAACGCATGCCGTCGTCGATGGCGCAGCAAGTGAAGCCGAAGAACGGGAAGCAGAAGTCCGGGAGGCCGGGGCGAGCCGACACGCTGAAGTGGAAGCTCCTCCCCCTCTCTGCGAGGTCGCACGCCAGGAAGAGTCCTGTACTGTTACCCCCGCCCAGCATCGCCATGACGTTGACCCCAACTCTGTGAGCGGAATGCCCGAAAGTCATGAGGAAAACCACCGTTCTGCTGAACCCGGAAATATACCTAGTCACCCCGGGGAAGCCCGAAATGACCATGGTCTCTCCAATGAACCCCGAAATGACCCCGGTCTCCCCAGGGACCCGCAAAATGACCCCAGTCTCCCCAGGAAAGCCTTAAATGACCTTGGTCTCCCCAGGAAAGCCCAAAATGACCCCGGTCTCCCAGGCGAATCTCAAAATGACCCCGGTCACCCCATTGAACTGCAAAATGACCCCACTTTCCACGATGAAGCTGGAAATGATCCCAGTCTTTCCAGTGAAGCCCAAAATGACTCCGGTCTCCGCCACGAGGACAGCGACAGCGCGAGTATCCCGGCACGCTTCAGGATGGAAGAAAGAGTTATCCACGAGATCTACTTAAAAATACACGGCAGCAGATGGGAAGAGTTCATCTCCGCAGGTGCACGAACAACTCTTAAAGAGGCAAGGTGGAACATGCCACTGATCTTACCTTTCACAGAAGATGTGAAGAAAATGAACTTGACCATGGAAAACAACCAATTGATTTACAAGAGAATGCTCTCTCTCACACCTTCCCCACAAAATTATGCTGCCCTTGCTCGAGTTACTCTTGCTCTAACAATTACTTTCAACAGAAGAAGAGAAGGGGAGGTTTCTCAAATGACACTGTCTGGGTTCAGGTCAAGGAACATGTCAGAGTTGCATGAAGACTTAGCGATATGCTTGACGCCATTTGAGAGGAAGATGTGCGAGTTCTTCACAAGAGTTGAGATAAGGGGGAAATTTGGGAGAATGGTCCCTGTCCTTCTAAAACCATCAATGGTTTCTGCACTGGAGTTGATGATTTCAATGCGAGAGCAATGTGGAGTGCCCAGTACAAACAAATACCTGTTTGCAAGGCCTAAAGCCGATACTCCGTACAGAGGTGGAGAGTGCATAAAGGAAAATGCAGAAAAGTGTGGTGCAAAACTTCCCGGGTCCTTGACATCAACACATCTAAGAAAACACATCGCGACCATGTCCCAGGTACTTAACCTGGAGGAGAATGAGGCTGACCAGCTTGCTGACTACATGGGACATGACATCAGAATCCACAGACAGTACTACCGTCTACCGTCAGGAACTCTGCAGCTGGCCAGAATGAGCAAGGTCCTGCTTGCGATGGAGAAGGGGAACCTGTCACAATATAAAGGGATGGCTTTGGATGACATCGAAATTGATGTAGAAGGTTTGTCCATGCTTTGATGTGTATTTTATAATACTATATTAGAGTATTTGCTAGGGGTGTAACAATACATTTTAACAGCAGTATGGTATAGTTGACGACATGAGATACATGGACAATATTGTTTCATTAAGGTGATATGATCTTAAAGTAACTATAGCAAACCTATTAAATATGTGATCATGTCGTTAGTGTAGGTATTTAAGGGGAAAACGTATTAGAACAAATTAGTAAAATGGTGGTCTGGCATATAGATGGACATTGTATTTTTTGTGTTTTTCTCAGGATTGCCAAATACATTGGTTAGTCTTGGTAACGATTCGATACCAATCTATTTCATTGCAAATCGATATAATACAAAGTAAACTATACAATATTTTATGTTTCCATAATGATATACTTCGATTATTAAAATTAAAAAAGATATTTCGATAGCTATACCGTTACACTCCTAATATTGACATAATTTTCAATATTACTATCACAATGTCTGTCACAATAACTGTTTTACTATGCTTGAGTCTGATTTGTATCTTTTTGTATACTGATTCAAATGTTATTCTTCTGAAAATGTAATTGCTTTTTTATTTCTACTTCCCTTTGCCTTTTTCCAGAGAAACTGGAGCCCAATGAAGGGGACGATTCAAGTGATAAAGAGGAATCTACCAGCATGGACCAAGTTACTCCTGGCACAGTCTCCTCTTCAAAACCAGGTAAAACATAGACGGTACACAACAAATTATGATTTATTGTATCTTTCTCTGAGAGACAGCCGCTGATACGAACGACCTACGGCCTGGTCGCGACCTAGGCCACGACCTGGAGGTCGTAGGTCCCGGTTCTGGAGGTCGTAGTTCGCGGTACATACTTGTTAGGTCGCGGCCGGTCTAGTTTCGCGACCCCCGGCCGTGGTTGCGCCACCTCGGTCGTCCCCGGGCCGTTGTTGCGCGATCGGGCCGTTGTTCAGCGACCTGGGAAGTCCGCGGTCGTATTTAAAAGGTCTTTTTGCAGAATATTCTAGAGCAGCAGCGCTATTCAACCTTTTGAAGCTTGTGATTGGCTGAACCGGAGGTAGGAAGCGCTCCATTGTAGTCACTTGGACCGCGCGAGGTGCACCAAAACCTATCCTTAACCCTAACCCCAACTCTAACTCTAACCCTAACCTTAACCTTAACCCTAACCCCAACTCTAACCCTAACCCTAACCCTAACCTAACCCTAACCCTAACCCTAACCCTAACCTGCCGACACTGAGTAGCTAACCTGCCGACGCTGTTGAAAACGAGCGCTCCTTCCCTTAGCAAGCGTAGAGTTTCTAAACTCGCGTCCCTTCCCTTAGCAAGCGTAGAGTTTCGATCGCGGCGCTCCTTCCCTTAGCAAGCGTAGAGTTTCTAAACTCGCGTCCCTTCCCTTAGCAAGCGTAGAGTTTCGATCGCGGACTTCCCAGGTCGCTGAATTACGACCGAGATCGCGCAAAACCTCCAGAACCGGGACCTACGACCTCCAAGTCGTGGCCTAAGTCGCGACCAGGCCGTAGGTCGTTTGTATCAGCGGCTCTTGCTGGAGATTTCTCTTGGCTAATCTAGAATAGAGAGTTCAAGATCGCTCTGATGTCCGACACCATTGAGCTTGTTCTGTAACGACTGCAACGGAGCACGCCTACTTCCTCGCCATGTATAAATCAGATGGACAATTTTAAATCCCTAATAACACTTGTAGAGTCAGCTAAAGGCCATGGATGATATATTATGATATTCTGCACATTAATTTGCTTCTGCTCTGCTTCATCTGTTGTGCTTTCTCAGGGAAAGTGCAAGACTCGTGTGTGGAAGATGGTGTTACCAGCACTGCCCATGTAACCACTGAATCTTCAAAACCTACGGATCCTATCCAAGGTTAAAACACATGCATACACCTTTTTCATCCCTGTGTTGTGTTTATAGCAGACTCCTCACTCAAATATACTGTACAACTTGAAAGCAAACTCAACATGGCCCAACATTTTATTTACCTGCCATAGTGTCAACCCCTTGCTGCTGGTTAGACTAGGGCAGATTCGATACTGTTCCGATACAGTATTGAGGCATCTCTAATCACAACCTCTTAGTGTTCTTGATCCACAAGTATATATTGTGTAGGGTTATAATTGCCAATTATCATACACAGACTAGCGCAGACTATTATCTCCTAAAGGTGTCAGGGCCACTGGACCTCTGCTCACTTGCTCTGCTCGCACACAAGCAGGCCATGGCTTACTTGTGTGCAATGTGCAAGTTGGCACTCGAATGAGTACAATTGAGTGCTAGTTGATGGTTGTGTTGCACAATTAATACCTGTATAGTAGATGCGTTGCCAGGTTGGGTACAAAAGTAATTGAAAGTAATTAATAAACTATAAAGAGATTAATCTACCCTGATGGCACTGAGCTGATGAACATTGAAAGAGATTGATTAACCTGATTAACCTGTTCATTGATTAACTAGACAGAAATATAGCACAAAGATGTGCTTGATTTATCTGGTGGCCAGTGTATTAAACGATGCACTACAGATACTGAACCTATGATCCATATGTCCCCCCCCCCCCCCCGGGGATAGCCAAATTATTTGGGGGGCTCCAAAAAAAACTTTCGAGGGAAATTTGAAATTGAGAGTTTACATAGTACACATGGTCCATGGATAAACTTTCCTTAACCCATTTTGTCCTGGATTCTGGAACTCATTCATGTTGTACTTTAGCTATTGAAAAATATCAGATCTACAAGCTCATACCGTGCCACCGAGTGGCGCGATATGAGCTTGTAGGTCTGATATTTTTGAGAAAATGTGTCGCAAATCTTGGCATATTCTGTCAAAGTCGTCGTTTTTAACTCAAAATGTTTTGCTTCTGGAGGGTCCCTGGAACTACATATTTTCAGATGGAAGTTGGCGGCCAAATACAGATGATTTTGGGGGTCATTGACGTGAAACATAGATTTTGTCCAGACCTTTTATAACAGATTTTACAAAATGTCTTCAAATTCCCTGACAGTTTGCTGAACAAAGTGTCAGTAAATATTTCCTGTCAAGGACCTGAGAATCCGTAGTTCCATGCAGGGACCTCCCAGAAGCAAAACTGTGACACAATGGACAAAGATTTGTGACACATTTTCACACATGTTCAAAAATATCAGACCTACAAGGTCGATATGAGCTTGTAGGTCTGATATTTTTCAATAGCTAAAGTACAACATTAATGAGTTCCAGAATCCAGGTCAAAATGGGTTAATGATTATATCCGGGTTCAGTATTCTCTATTATTAAGGTTACTGTAGCAGGCAGTTTGTATTGGGGGTGTGGAGGGGGGCAGGGCGGGGCTCCCGAGACATGGCCAAAGCATTTCCGTGGGTCCCCAGCCGAAAACGTTGAGAGCCCCAGAACATTTACAAAAGAGCATGATCAATACATAATGCTTTGGAAACCTCAAATGTTATGTATGTTCGAATGCCAAGGAGTACAAATTAGTTAAGCGTGTATTAAACACAGGCACAACATTAGAGGTAAGAAAATAACATTGCATTTGTTTTCTTATCAGAACCAGTGGTTGGGGCCATAACCACAAGAAAGCGGGCACCAGCAAAACCCAGGCGGAAGTGGGGAGCAGAGGAAATCAAAGCAGTGGAGGAACAGATGATGGACTTCATCAAAAGCTGTACTGTGCCTCCAAAGAGACAATGCCTTCTTTGTCTCCAGCGTGCACCAGAGGCACTGAAAGATCGCACCTGGACCGACGTAAAGAACTTTGTGAGAAACCAAAGCACTTCATTGAAGAGAAAAATGAACTCTTAATGGGGTAGGAAGAAAATGCAATTGCTGTGGCCTTGCCCAACCATCTGAGGGCTGGTTGAGCCATGAGGCCCATGGGTTAGGAGCCTGTTCCTTTTTCTGTAGCGTGAGGCAGCTTGATGTACAAGTAAACCTCCTAGACATGATGCTAGTATGTCACAGTTGTTGTGGGGGTGCATATTCTAACTGTTCTTGTTAATTGTTATTCAGTTATTTCACTTCAAGTATTATTTTTTGGCAGGGTGAGTGCAGAGCCCAGGATCACTTTATGTCAGGGTTCCCCAATAGGCGGCCCGCGGGCCATTTGCGGCCCGTGAGGGGCTACTGTCTGGCCCCCACCAACCCCAGTAATAATGGTGGTATAAGAGCAGCAACAAGACTAGTATATCGTTGTTGTCGGGTGGAAATCTCGTATCTCCAAATTTGTACGTTCTTCACAAATCATACAAGGCCGTCGCACAAAAGCAGATCCATAAGCACACAACGCCTCGCGGTGCGAGGCGTTGTGCTTGTAGATCGGCTGTTTTCACTCGTTAAAATAATTTTTAAAATGATTAATGCAAAACGAACTGTTTTGGACATACAAGATTTTCACCCGACAACGACGATATCTGAACTGTCACTGGAGTAGCTGGAACGCCACCATCGCCCCCTGCAATGTTGTGGCCCTCGGCTTGGTACCCTAGACATAATTTGGCCCTTGGGGAAAACTAATTGGGGAACCCTGCTTTATGTAATTGCCACCGGGTGAAATGGGGTTACAAAATTGTGGGATAAAAAAAAGTATTATTATTTTTGCTTTTGGTTAATGTTCTGTACATATAGGTACTGACGAATACCGGACAATTCACCCTCAAGAAGTGGACGTTTCTTATTACGTTAATAAAATGCATGTTCCCCAAAATTGAGTATCTGTAGTTTGTGATGTGAGGAAATTAGACTCCTCAATGTGTGTGTATTAGGGGTGTAACGATACATTTTAACAGCGATTCGATACGTATCACGATACATGGTTGACGATACGATTCATGGACGATATGGGTTAATTGTGACGATCCGATTCGATTCAATGATTTGAAATCGGTACAGTAACTACTTAGTAAATCTATTAAATATGTGTGAAACAGGTGGATAGTGAATGTTTTTAAGGATAATACTTATTAGAATGGATAGAAATAAGTAGAAACAGTGATCTGGCTTATAGATGGACATTGTATTGGAACACATGACGTGTTTTTCATCTTAAAATTGCTAAATACATTGCACAAATGCTTAGTATTTGTAACGATTCGATACCGATTCGATACCGATTCCTTCCATTGGAAATCGATATGATAGAAAGTAAAACGATCCGGTTCGATATTTCCCGTTTTCATACCGATATACTTCGATTTCTTTAAATTAAAATCGATATTTCGATGCAGTTACTATATCGTTACACCCCTAGTGTGTATCCTGATACAATTCAATTACAGGCACACCACAAACTAAACAAATGGCTATTGTAGTTGGTAACTACAATTAAAATACAGGTATATTTCCAGAAGATTTAGGAGGATGCTGACTCTGAAATCAAAAGATCCACAGGCAGGGCAATTTAAAAGAACTTTATTGGCATGAGAAAACATTTAACATTGCCAAAGCAGGTGTCCCAAACAATACAGTAAAAACAATTGCAATTGTTTAAGTATATAGAGTTGGAGGAAGTACATTCCCAGAGTCCCAAAGGTGGCTTAAAGTAGACTTGTGTATGTATAGACAAAGTCCCCAAAGGTGGCTTAAAGTAGACTTGTGTATGTATAGACAAAGTCCCCAAAGGTGGCTTAAAGTAGACTTGTGTATGTATAGACAAAGTCCCCAAAGGTGGCTTAAAGTAGACTTGTGTATGTATAGACAAAGTCCCCAAAGGTGACTTCCTGTAGTGTGAAATAAGCCCCGCCCCAAGTCCCCAAAGGTGGCTTAGATGTGATTGTCCCCAATGTCCAGGTAAAAAATCCAACGTTTGAAAGAAGGCTTAAATCAAACCTATCAAGTCGGTTTGGTAAAGTGGGCATCCTCTGAGCACCACCATTGGTCGCGGCTTCTCTCTAAACCATTCAGAAAGGGTAGTCCCCGGAAGGGGGGTGTTCTGTCATGCGTCCCCAAAAGTAGTCTAGGTAAGTGTGTGTGTGTGTGTGTGTGTGTGTGTGTGTGTGTGTGTGTGTGTGTGTGTGTGTGTGTGTGTGTGCGAGTTGCTTAAACTATATGAAGCGAGTCATTAAACATGAACTTCTGGTAGTTTTAATAATTTTGATAACTGGACTCGAGTCTAGGTTAAGAGCACACTCAAAAATAACATCATGTTTGCCTAAAATGCTCGCTGCTCGCTGTGTGTGTGTGTGTGTGTGTGTGTGTGTGTGTGTGTGTGTGTGTGTGGCGTCGGTTCGTGGGTTGTATTAAACATTAACGCTGGTAGTTTGAATTATTTTTTTTATATTTGGAAGGTGTCCATGTCTGTGTTTAATTGCACGCTAAACAGTTGCATTATTCTACACACTATGTGTGTGTGTGTGTGTGTGTGTGTGTGTGTGTGTGTGTGTGTGTGTGTGTGTGTGTGTGTGTGCGTGTGTGGGTGCGCGCACGCACACACACACATATTGTTTGCTTTGCGTAGCATTGGGCTGTATTTAGAGCAGTATTTGATTTTGCTGGGTGTAAATGGTAGCTACATTGTGTTGAAACGTTCATCATTTGTCTTAAATGAAGGACAGATTTAATATACGTTCCCTGGCACAGATTTACAAGCATACATCGTGTCACAACACAACTCGCCATTTTCTGTATTTGTTATTTTCACCAAGGCACGCCTAAATTCCAATTCTGCAATGTGATGCACAATGGTACCGACCATATTGTTTGTTTGCTTGTAGATCTATTCTTTTTGGTGAGTAGCCCTGCCACAATGTTTTATTTGCTTAAAATTATGTAGGCCTACAGTGTGATTTCATTACTGTATATTAGTTGTGTATGTGTACAAGGGTCATCACCATATTGGCTTATGGTGGACATATTTTTCCAAAATTATTATTTTTTTGCCAGACATGGGGGAAATGAGCTGACAATATTACCAGAAAAACAGAGCTAGCCTTGAATGAACATAACACTGTAACTCTTGAGTGTACACATGGAACCAAATGAACCCTTACAGGTCTGTTACTCGTTGTAGCTGAGTGTCCAAATGGAACCAAAGAGTCCATTTGGTTCCATTACACTCAGTTAAGGGGTCCTTAAAAATATAACATTTGAGAACCACTAGTACTATGGAATATGCCATAGTGTCGTAGTAAATAAAATAAAACACCAGTAAGACTCCCTAATCGGGAGATAAGCGACCGTCAGGTCGCAGCGTGATTTTAGGGCATAAATGTGTAGGAGCAGTGTCCAAAAATGTGGTTAAAAAAATCGGCCTGATGGTGGGGCTATATGGGACATCCATATTGATGAGATGAGTGTAGACATACTGTGTAGCGATTTGCGTGGATTTTAGGGCAAAATTTGTAGGAGCAGTGTCCAAAAATGTGTTTTGCAAGAATCGGCCTCATGGTGGCGCTAGAAGAGGGGCATGTGAGAAATGAGGGGTGGGGTCTCCGAGGCGGACGAATAGGTACCAGCCCCGGCTCTCCTGGTCGCTCCTAGCCCGAGTTACGGCATTTTATGTGCGCTGCAGTGGCAGGGGGTCCTCCACTAGGGGCGCCACCACTTTTGCATCCGTTCTGGAGCACCAGGAGTCGGTGGTCCCCGGGAATTCCCTGTGAGCAGCCCTGTTGGGGTGGTCATTTGGTCATTTTTGCACATTTGGTCATTTTTTACATCTGGGGGTCCCCCAGGGACCTGGGGGTCCCTGGAGCTCCGGGGGTCCTTGGAGGTTGTAGTTTGGCAGGTAAGAAGTGTGTGTGCAAAATTTGGCATGGATCAGGGCAACGGTTGTGGAGATATGAGCAGGGCAAAAGTGTGACGTGTGACGGACGGACGGACGGACAGACAGACAGACAGACAGACAGCCGGTGGAGGTTTTGGTAGTAAGTGCGACCTGGCGGTCGCAATGACAGTTACTGGGTGTGATCAAAATTAGAACTGAAACACATTGTCTAAAATATTTTGTGTTAGGCGACTATTATTCAAAGTAGTATATTGTTTAACAGTGCCTTTTGATTGTACCTTCACTTCCCTCCAGGCTCCGAAGTCCAAGCAGGCGTTGGAGGTGGCACAGACTCGAGGCAGCAGTTCCAGCCAGCATAGAACAGCAAGCATAGAACAGCGCCACTTGACAAGGTACTAACATCACTGAAAACAAAGCTGGATTGTATTCAGTAACAGTAGTCCTTAACTTCCACATTATCCACCAGCCAGCCTTAGTTATCCTTTGCAAAGTACTCTGTTATATCCGTATTTCAATGTTACTGTATATGCGATGCATAAAGTGGGTCCTGTGTAAAGAAGCCGTAAAGCTTTCTAGGATCTCCTTTTAGTTGACGTTGTACCAGTGATGTGTGCTGTAATGTAACTGTACTTTTTCCTATTACAAACTTCTAATAACATAATCAATCAATCAGAATGGAAATGGCATTGAAAGACAACACTGGGATGTACATCTATAGTAGTATATTTAACAGTGGCTTTGACTTCACTTCCCTCAGGCCAGAAGTCCAAGCAGGCGTTGGAGGTAGCACAGACTCCAAGGAAACGGCAGCTCCAGCAAGCATAGAACAGCAAGCATAGAACAGCGCCACTTTTCAAGGTACTAACATCACTGAACAAATAGCTATGATTACTGTCAGAATATCAAGCTTGAACCTTTGAACAAAACAAGTTTTAAACCAAAGATTTCACTTACCCTACCTAAATTGTACATTTGGTAGTGTAATGGTAGGCTTATATTAACTGACATTTATGCTGCTGGGGCTAAAATGAAATGAAAGTCACGCTTGTTCAGCAAAGTACGGTGAGTGTATCCAACCAACAGTGATGATTTGAAATCATAAACCGGTTAATAAGTAAAATGGTGGTTAGTTGCTGTCCTACTTGTATGTTTCCTATTGCTTTAATATTGTGTCTTTACTCTGTAGGTCCAGACCCAGCTGACTCAACCCAACTGCAGCAGACCAGATGAGCCAAAGTCAGAAAGAACTTCAATAAGCCCAAGACCCAAACGCAGCAGGTAACAAGATAGATAGATAGATACCTTTATTATCCCACAGGGGAAATTCTACACTGTCTGTATGTACAGTATATCTTGGCGATGTGGAGGCAGCCCAACCCCCTTGCTAAGCACGGAAGCATGTTTTTTGTTTCCAGGTCCCTGCCGGTACAAGAGTCGAGTTCAAATCAATCTTTTCCATGCACCCCTACAAGTATCCGAACCTTTTGTTCTGTCCTTTTGTTTTTTATAGGTCTATGCTGAGTTCCAGCGGGTAACAAACCAGAACCTGCCCAACAAGTTCTACACTGAGTTGGATCGCCACACTCCCTTGATGGCAATATTTCGAGAAGAGGCATCCAGATCTGGAGCGGTCGCAGATGCATTGAATGGAATGTTCAAGCTACATGATGAACAGGTAGATATTATGTATCTGCATGATATAACCAGTGTAATGACCCAAATTAAGGGCGCGGTGGCGCAGTCGGAAGAGCCGTCTCCTCACAGCTAGAAGGTGGGTTTCAATTCCCGTCGGGAAGCTGGGGGTGAGTTCTCTCCTCCGCATCCACAGTGCCCACAGGCACACACCCTAGGTTGGGTTGGTGAAGGGGCCTTTCTGAGTTTGCATGTCCTGGCGTGTCTCCTAGGTAATCCTGGTCACTATAATCCCTCCCCCTGGCCAGCCAGGGCGCCTGATGGAGGGGATTGTAACTGGTTGGAATAACGTGTTCCTTCCACGCACTACATCCAACCGGGGATGTTCCCCCTGTCAGGTGATAAGAAGCGTGCTGCACACTACTCATGCACTGAAGGAAGCATGAGCTCAGTTTGGGGCTCTCCCCAGGTTGGCAGAGGGAGCGCAGAGCTCAGGATTACAGTTTAGGCAAATTGGCACCTGGCGAAAAATGGGTTACAAAGTCATGGGATAAAAAAGAGGCAAATAAACTAGTATTGTCCCTAAGACTTGTATTTTAGCTAATTCATTAGTAAATGTCTAAATATTTGCACTTTTTAATCTTCATAGGAATGTGCATGATATCTACACGAAGCGTACAACTGTGCTCCATGGCCCTCCGGTGTTCCTGCGAGAGGATGCCTCTACAGTGTTCAAAACGTGCACGGTGAGTCCTCATTATCACACCTAAATGAACCTTCATACTAGTGTTCTGTTATTCCGGGGAAAGTGTTGGCTGAAATGTACTGATCGACAAGCTCAGAGTGTGACGCAGTGCGTTGTGTTGTGAGCTTGTTGATCTATTCACTAGTAAATGTCTAAATATTTGCACTTTTTTAATCTTCATAGGAATGTGCATGATATCTACACGAAGCGTACAACTGTGCTCCATGCCCCTCCGGTGTTCCTGCGAGAGGATGCCTCTACAGTGTTCAAAGCGTGCACGGTGAGTCCTCATTATCACACCTAAATGAACCTTTATACTAGTGTTCTGTTATTCTGGGGAAAGTGTTGGCTGAAATTTGCAGATCGACAAGCTCAGAGTGTGACGCAGCGCGTTGTGTTTTTGATCTGCTATTTTCACAATACCAATGCGGGCGCTTAATGGTTCATTTATGTTAGACTGTGACCAGTTTGCTGGTCAGTCATGCACAGTAATACCATTGTCAGTATACCAGTTACAAATGCTTTTGGCTGATTTATTAAAATTTGTATTGCTGCTTAGTTTGTTCAGTAACTGGGGTTGCCCATTTCCTCAAGCTCTTCGGTAAACAGAAACTTCATACCAATTCTATCCGCTCAGAAGAGAACGCCACAAAGATCAGCTTCAATTCTCTAGTATTACAGTTCCAAATTTGTCTTTTTGTTTTATTTTTATTTCATGATCACTTTGAATTGCACTTGTTTATCCTGTCCCGAGTTCATTCTCCTGCTCAAACATAATACTAAATACTAGGAAGGTGGAGAAACCTGTTATTGAACTCCTGAGTGATGCGATTAGTATGTGATTAGTATGTGATGTACATTTCCTTCATTCCTTCAGGAAATTGACAACGATCCAGGGCTCTTTGGCAGAGTTGTGCTCCTGATGGCGCCGGCAGTTGGAGATGTCAGGCGGGCTATACTGTACACTACAACCCGAGGGAAGTCACAGTCATCATTGAAGGTGAAGATGTGATCTCCCTTCCCAGATAGTATTCTTTTTTTTTACGTCAAGGGCCTTCCTTCAGGCCTTGAGGTCAGTGTATCCACAGTTCTCTACTATAAACAAGTTGGACAAGATGAGAGAGTGAATGTGTTGGACATTGTTCAATACCCATGTACACACGGGTTTAGTTTTTCTTTTCTATCTTCAAGGATCTTGTCTCATCTGTTTTTCTTGTATTTACTTAACCTGTATTCAGTGACTACTGATTTCACTTGCATTTCCTTCCAGAAAGTGTGAAGGTATTTGCTGGCAGCAAATGAAGACAAGATACTGTGAGAAAGCAAAGTAAGTTATCCTGTGGAGTGTGTGTGTGTGTGTGTGTGTGTGTGTGTGTGTGTGTGTGACTGTGTGTGTGTGTGACTGTGTGTGTGTGTGACTGTGTGTGTGTGTAACAATGACACATCCACAAGATAATGGCACATAATAATTAAATGTCAGTAATATGGAAAATTCTGTGTGTTTAGATTATAATTTATGTATGTTCATATCAATGGTGAAATTGATGTTTGACAAGTATTGGACTAATGTTAAATATAAACATTTTGCTGACCCTACTGTACATTAAAGGACAACCTCACCACTTTTCAACCTATCTTCATTTAATTGGTCCTCACTAATGTTCATGATAAAATAGCAACATTCATAGAACTCCATCTAATGGGGAATCAAAACAAATAGAAACTAGGCTTTGTATTCTGGAAAAGTTGCAATGTTATAATGGAAGCCATTGTTTTCACTATAATAAAAATGTAAATATAAAAAAAAGAAGAATCTTCCAAAAAATGTCATTGGTAGATGGATTTCTGAACTGCCAAGTGGGTCATTATCATCATCATCAAAAGTGGTAATTAAGGTTTATGCAGTATAGTATAAGATGACTTAAAAGGTAACAGTATATACAATTCTGAAGTCAATTTAATTTACATTTTAAAAGAATGAATGCAGAATTTTTTCTTTTTTTAAATCATTTCAAGAGTAGCTGCCGCTGCCAGGAAGGGTTCTGAGGTCAGCACTGTAAGCTGGGACAGGCCACCGCCATCAGCATGTGTCTGCTGCTATTCTATGGTAAGTGGAGGAAGGGGTCACTGTGTCCGCACTGAAATTACACAGTATTACAAATGTAACCAAACTAGAGGTTCTGCTAGTATCTAGTAACTAGTAGCGTAGGCCCTCACATTCAGTAGGCCAGGGGTTCCCAAACTCTTTTGTCTCAGGGCACCCCATACATATTCTTTTTAATCCGAGGCACCCCTACATTATAATTTTCACTCCCAGCACCTTATATTTATAGCATATCGTCGTTGTCAGGTGGAAACCTTGTATGTCCAAAACCTTGTATGTCCTTGTATGTTTTGTATCATCTATAAAATGTACTAAACTAGTGAAAACAGCAGATCTACAAGCACACAATGCCTCGCATCACGAGGCATTGTGTGCTTGTAGATCGGCTGTTTACACTAGTTTTGTGCGACAGAGGTTTCTGCTTGACAGTAATGATATTTTAGTGATTATGTTGCCATTTTGGTTAGAACCGAGTCTGACTCAAAATAACTGTGTACTTGAAGTTTAAAATGATGCTAAATATTTTTTCAAGTGTCCAAATAAATTCCAAATATTATCAAATGATCTCACATCGCGGCACCCCTAGACTGCCGTCGCGGCACCCCAGGGTGCCCCGTCACCCACTTTGAAAACCCCTGCAGTAGGCTACACTATCGCTCTGAACACAGCACCACCAGTTCTTCAGTAAAAGATTAAAGCCAGGTACTTAGAAATATCCTCATCTTTGGTTTTGAACTGCTGTTATTCGGGTTTATCCCCAGCATCATGCAGGCATCATCCTTTTGCACATACTGTCTTTTACCCACAATCATTGTGTGTGTGCATGTGTGTGTTGCAGCTGTACTGGTAGCAGTGACCGTATGGAACCAGAAAGGCAGTCGTCCCTGCTGAGCACGAGAGCTGGGAGGATATCAGACAAAACATCCTCGACTACAACGTTCTGCATACAAAAGGTATTGGCATAAAAGAAACAATTTCAGAATCATATAAAGTATTTGTATCATGACATTGGATGTTGGATAAGGGACACAGACCCCAAAAGGGCTGAGAAACAACACTAGATGCATTGAAATCAGATTGGAGCAATCTGTTTCCTCAATTGTAATTCTAAATGTAAACAGGATAATAATTGCACTAATTGTGCATGCACACCTGAATCACATACAAGGTTTATTTTAGTATTGATGTCAACTCAGAAATGTTAACTCAAGCCTTTTGGCCCCAGAAAGAGAAAGTGAACATTTAGAACAGTAAGACTAGGAGGTGCTGTTATTCCTAGCGTCTAGCATCCACACAAACCTACTGCTAACCATTTTCCATTTTGTATGAAAAGGGACAGACTTAACTATCTTAAATGTGACTAACTGAACCTCCCCCTTCTTCAGAACGCGTACGACAGTGTCCCCTGTGCTCCAGCCTGTCCCAGTTGTCCGGCTCATCAAGTCCTCCCATGGCTCCTAGGAGGATGTGCACCCGGCTGGCTTCTCCTGCAGCAGCTTGGGTGCCCTGTACCTCAGCAGTCCCCACCACCATCACCACACGGCAAACAGCAGCTGCACTAGTAGTGACGCTGCTTACGACGCCAAAAAAACTGGCCACGGCACGAGCGGGGACGTGAATGACGCCGGCTACGTGGATGTCGCCCATGCAGGACGGCAGTCCCACATCGACTTCAAGAGCTACGTGGCGTGCACTGCTTCAGCAGTGTTGGGATTGGAAGTCTCATCAAAGATGATGCACAACCAACAGTCAGTGACTTGTTCCTTCAAGAACTTCCACTGAACTTGCAGGCTCATTTTAAGAACTTGGAGGTACCCATTGCTGTTGATGAGAAGCTCTGGAAGAGTAAACACATTGTTTTGAACTCTGTCAAGTATGCGGCTGGAGCCTGTATGAGGTGGACTTGCTTTGTATTCTTCTTTTTTACTTGCACAGCACTTAAGAGATTTAAATGTTTTGAAACTGTTGTACTGATACATTTTGATTAAATGATGATTTGATTAAATTCAAAGAGTTATAACTAATCTCGTGTTCATCTTTTCCAACAAATCTGATATATTTTAAAGTGTAGTGAAACATTTATTACCCTAAGAACCACTTCTTTAGCTGGAAAATCATTTCTTAGCTGAAGAACCATTATTCAAAACATTTTCCAAAAGGTTCTTCAGAGAACCTTTTTTTGACATGGTTCTAAATGGTTCCTCAAAGAACCATTTTTTGATGGTTCTTTGAAGCACCTTTAATGGTTCTTTATCGAACCATTCGAATAAATGGTTCTTTAAAGAACCTTGGTGAAAAAGGTTCTTTGTGGAACCAAAAATGGTTCTTCTATGGAATCACTCTGAAGAACCATTTTTGGTTCCAGTTGGAACCTTTTTTTTTCTGTGTGTACTGTTTGGTGGCCCAGTCCGGCCCTGCACCGCCAGTCTGGCCCTGCACCACCTACTGTGTGGGGCCCGGCCCGGCCAGTTTTAAAGTGGAGCTTTAAAGTATGGCCCAGCCTGGCCATACTGTGTGGAGGGCCAGCCTGGCCCTGCGCCGCCTACTGGCAAAGATTTGGGAAGAAATGTAAACATTTTGGGATTATGAAAAGTAGAGACACCTCTGAAGGTGGAAAAGTAGATGGTCAGCAAGGCATACGCGTTAATGATGTTTGTATTGTGTTTTTTTAGACAATTGAACAACTGCTGAACGTGGAGTCACAGATAGGACATACAGACATACATACAGAAATACATACATACACACCTACGCATTCTAATTAGGTTGTGGGGATAAAGATTGACACGGACAGATGGAAACAGAATATGGGCAAAAAACATTAACTCACTCCTGACCATCAAATTAAGTTCACTATTATCATGGACCTATTACTACTGATTTATGAGACATTGAACCTCACAGTGGGGTCAGTACTGCTGTATGAGACATGGACCCTCACAGTGGAGTCAGTACTGCAGTATGAGACATGGACCCTCACAGTGGAGTCAGTACTGCTGTATGAGACATGGACCCTCACAGTGGAGTCAGTACTGCAGTATGAGACATGGACCCTCACAGTGGAGTCAGTAGCTGTATGAGACATGGATACTCACAGTGGAGTCAGTACTGCTGTATGGGGCAGAGAATTGGACCCTCACAGTGGAGTCAACACTGCTGTATGGGGCAGAGAATTGGACCCTCACAGTGGAGTCACTACTGCTGTCTGAGGCAGAGACATGGCAACCAAACTGACGCAATGGGAGCATTGCATCGGACTGCATGGACAACTCTGATGCCCTCTGCGGCAAGGGCCAAGTAGATTGTCCTTTCTGAGTCGGTTACAGTCCTTCAGTGAGTGTAACAGGGTGCATGTAGACGTTCTATCAGTTTAGAATGGCAAGTTCTCTCTTCTTTGTGATTGCAAGCTGCCGGGGACACAAGCAACCTTAAAAGGATGGTAAGCAGCTGTGGCCTTGGGTCGGGTCGTGGGGGTTAAAGTATAATCTGATTTTCAGTAGGGATTGAATTTGCTCCGCCGGTCCTTCATTGGTTAGGAATGACATCATGACAACATTTACAACATTTACATCAGATATCTAAATATTGAATCAAGCAAATTAAAAACTGTCCAGGGTGTTCATAAAAGCCTGATTAGACGATAAAATTACCAAAGTTATTTTTTAAAGTGAAATATCCCTTAAAGTTAATTATTTGAGTAAATATACTCAGTTACTTTATACCACTGCTGCCCACTCTGTCAACTGTAAAATGAAATCACCAATTCTACCACCACCACTATACAATATCACTGCTCTAAATCACATTAGATAACCACCACACATACAATATCATTGCTCTAAATCACATTATATAACTACCACACATACAATAATCATTGTTCTAAATCACATTATATAACCACCACACCTACAATATCATTGCTCTAAATCACATTATATAACCACCACACATACAATATCACTGCTCTAAATCACATTATACTGTATAACCACCAGTGACACACATACAATATCCACCAATAATGTTTAAAAACATGTAATGTAAGGCCCAATTTTAGTATTCGCAGTATGGTGGTGTCATGGGAAACTAGCCAGCTAAAAAGCCTTGTGAGCTTGTAGATGTTTGTGAACTTTTCATTAGATTTTCACCTATTGACATGGCCAAAATATTGATGCTAGGTTGAACGTGGTTTAAATACATGTTCTACAGTAAGCTGCAATCCATAACTTTTCGTGTGGATAATACACATTATTTTAAACACTGTGTATCATAAAATCACAATACAATATCAATATCACTATCAAGATCACATCTGCAGTGGTCGGAGTTGGAGTCCATGCTCCCTGTGGACTCCTGTGGTCAGATAGGACACCTACTGGTTGACACGATGTACTGCATCCCCAGACCTGCTCTCTCTCCATTCTAGTTGAACAGTGCAAATGTCATCTCTCTTAGTTATCCTGTCAGTTCGCACTCATGCACACACAGTTAGAGGAGGGGTTTTAGGGAGAAACAGCAGTACTACAACATAACGAACAGGATGCAGACAATTAAAAAAAAAAAAAAAAGCTGCTTTCCACCCCCTAACATAAAGTGTTAATGTTTTTCGCAGGTCTTTTTGTGCAGCATTTTATGTAGGTAACATGTTTGAGTAAAAAAAGAGAGAAAAAATGTTTAACATGTTTGAGTAAAAAGGAGAGAAAAAAGGTTGAACTACAGGCTACAGTGATGGGATGGTAAATATACAAATCTCTTAAAAATCATACTGCCCATGTGGTGTACAGTATTTTCCCTTATTGTTAGGGATGTTCATCTTACCCCCGACCCGATCCTCCCCCTGATCAGTCATCACTGAAGATTGAGGTTTAAAAAGATGTATAGGCCTATTGAGAAACACTCGGTCAGTGGGGTTGGTTGAGATGTATTATGGATGAATCATCAGGGGGTGAATAAACTATAGAGTGGAAAACAGCTCTTGAACAGGAATTCTTTCTTTCTATCAATCTGTCAATCAAAACCGGCAGAGCAGGGGGTGGAAAACACACGAGAAGCATGACCCCTGGTGGTCAATGAGGGCTCTGCTACTGCGCTGGTTTTATAGACCTTCTAAGACTTTATTACTAGTTCATGGACCCCCTTGGAAATCTGTCATGGACCTCCAGAGGTCCCCGAACCACACTTTGGGAACCAGCCATGGCTGTACGTGTACCAGGCTGTTGTGAACCAGCCATAGAAACCCTGGGGGTCCCCAAACCACACTTTGGGAACCAGCCATGGACCCCCTTGTAAACCCCTCATGGACCCCCTGCCTGCCTGCCTGTTGATCCTATTGCTTGGATGTTAGACTAGCCTACAGCTTTTATTTTGAAGTTGTGTACCATGTGACTTGACACGTGGTCATGTGACATTCATGATGACGATTTCTTTCCTGGACTTGAAAATTGAATAATGGGCCTATTTTTTGTTTGTCGGTTCCAAATCAAATAATGCCAAAATATGAATCACACATTCAATAAATTGAGCAAATTTGAAGCATTTTCCTGATTTTTTTGTGGGCTAGAAAATTGGAAAAATGGGCCCATTTTTTGTTTTTTGTAATGGGGTAAAAATTTTAAAAAATACCTTTTCAAATATGTTTTTCCTTTGACGGTTCCGAATCAAATAATGACAAAGACGAATCACACATTTAAAAAATTGAAGCATTTTCCTGATTTTTTTGCAAGCTAGAATATTTGAAAAATTGGTCCATTTTTTGATATTCGTAATGTGGTAAAAAAAATGAAAAATACCTTTTTTAAAGATGTTTTTCCTTTGTCGGTTCCAAATCAAATAATGACAAATACGAATCACACATTTAAAAAATTGAAGCATTTTCCTGATTTTTTTGCAAGCTAGAAAATTTGAAAAATTGGTCAATTTTTTGATATTTGTAATGTGGTAAAAAATTAAAAAATATATTTTTTAAAGATGTTTTTCCTTTGTCGGTTCCAAATCAAATAATGACAAACACGAATCACACATTTAAAAAATTGAAGCATTTTCCAGATTTTTTTGCAAGCTAGAAAATTTAAAAATTGGTAAATTTTTTGTTATTTGTAATGTGGTAAAAAATTAAAAAATACTTTTTTTAAAGATGTTTTTCCTTTGTCGGTTCCAAATCAAATAATGACAAATACGAATCACACATTTAAAAAATTGAAGCATTTTCCTGATTTTTTTGCAAGCTAGAAAATTTGAAAAATTGGTCCATTTTTTGATATTCGTAATGTGGTAAAAAATTCAAAAATACCTTTTTTAAAGATGTTTTTCCTTTGTCGGTTCCAAATCAAATAATGACAAAGTCTAATCACACATTTAAAAAATTGAAGCATTTTCCTGATTTTTTTGCAAGCTAGAAAATTGGAAAAATGAACCAATATTTGATTTTATGGGGGAGCTAGAAAATTAGAAAATTGAGAGAAAAAAGATTTTTTTTAATTCAATTCCTATTGAAAATCTAACGATACTTTAGTACCCTGACCAAAAAATTGAAGCATTTTCCTGATTTTTTTGCAAGCTAGAAAATTTGAAAAATTGGTCCATTTTTTGATATTCGTAATGTGGTAAAAACATGAAAAATACCTTTTTTAAAGATGTTTTTCCTTTGTCGGTTCCAAATCAAATAATGACAAAGACGAATCACACATTTAAAAAATTGAAGCAAAATTGAAGCATTTTCCTGATTTTTTTGCAAGCTAGAAAATTGGAAAAATGAACCAATTTGTTGATATTCGTACTGTGGTAAAAAATGAAAAATACCTTTTTTAAAGATGTTTTTCCTTTGTCGGTTCCAAATCAAATAATGACAAAGACGAATCACACATTTAAAAAATTGAAGCAAAATTGAAGCATTTTCCTGATTTTTTTGCAAGCTAGAAAATTGGAAAAATGAACCAATATTTGATTTTATGGGGAGCTAGAAAATTAGAAAATTGAGAGAAAAATGATTTTTTAAAATTGAATTCCTATTGAAAATCGAACGATACTTTAGTACCCTGACCAAAAAATTGAAGCATTTTCCAGATTTTTTTGCAAGCTAGAAAATTTGAAAAATTGGTCCATTTTTTGATATTCGTAATGTGGTAAAAACATGAAAAATACCTTTTTTAAAGATGTTTTTCCTTTGTCGGTTCCAAATCAAATAATGACAAAGACGAATCACACATTTAAAAAATTGAAGCAAAATTGAAGCATTTTCCTGATTTTTTTGCAAGCTAGAAAATTGGAAAAATGAACCAATTTGTTGATATTCGTACTGTGGTAAAAAATGAAAAATACCTTTTTTAAAGATGTTTTTCCTTTGTCGGTTCCAAATCAAATAATGACAAAGACGAATCACACATTTAAAAAATTGAAGCAAAATTGAAGCATTTTCCTGATTTTTTTGCAAGCTAGAAAATTGGAAAAATGAACCAATATTTGATTTTATGGGGAGCTAGAAAATTAGAAAATTGAGAGAAAAATGATTTTTTTAAATTGAATTCCTATTGAAAATCGAACGATACTTTAGTACCCTGACCGATACTGTGTACCGATTTGCATGATTTTTGGATAAAATCTCAA
>NW_027664744.1:10000-18612 GCF_963921795.1 Nannobrachium achirus | reverse complement strand
GTGGACTCTGACCTGAGGATGGATGAACTTAGAACAGACGAGGACAAGATTTGCCAACATATTATGATTATTATGATGAACCTGTTTATCATTGTTTTTCTCCCCTGGTTCCTTTGCAAGCGTGTTGATACAAAGCAGAACTCTTATACCTCAAAATAAGCTATTTAACATGGTTGTACCCGAAGTCTAAACAACTTTAGACAGGTCTAAAAGCCCTGCCGACGGCCCCCAGAGGCTCTGCTTTCCCCTTACAGTCGACCAGACCAGAGTAAATTGAAAGAACTGACAATGTCATTAGAGTGCCATGCTCTCACTGTTGGGGTAAAAAGAAAGGAAAGGGACATTTTGGCATGTAGCCTACTAACTAGAGGATAGGTCACAGGGTCACTCAAATGGTCAGGGTTCATCCTCCATGGGAATATGAATGTAAGGGAAGAAAAGGCAAGGCAAGGCAAGGCAGGGCAGGTTTATTGGTATAGCTCATTTCAACAACACAGGCATTCAAAGTACATAAAACATAGTAAACACATCAGTACAGTCGTGGCTAAAAGTATTTGCACCCTTGCTTTTGTTTAAAAAAAAACAACACACAATCATCTAGATTGCTCACAGTGAAGGAACATCAAGGTCTCTGGAGATGGACTTGGAGCCTTCAGAGTGTCCATGTTTGGAATGGATACAATCTGACCTCTGACCTCATGACAATGGTCTCCTTTTTGAGCGGTGGTCACACCGTCTCCATAGCGTGGCCGTGTGTGTATCCGTGCGTGTGTGTGTGTCTGTCTGTGTGTCTGTAGCCTCTGGTGTATGTAGCCTGAGTACCCTGGGTGACCAGAGAGGTGCTGTTGAGTCTAGCCTGGCCTGTGCATCAACTGCAACACACACACACACACACACACACACACACACACACACACACACACACACACACACACACACACACACACACACACGCACCCCCCCCCCCCCCCCCCCCCCCCACACACACACACACACACACACACACACACACACACACACACACAATTCAATTCAAAGGAGCTTAAACACGTGAATAGCCTGCTTGAAATTCAACTACAGTGTATTTAAGTATGTCTGCGATTTTCTTTGTAGAATGAACTAGGATTCTGTATTTATTCTAGTTTTATGGTGTGTTCCTCTGCAAACCGAATACTGTATGTTGATGCAAAATATGTTTTCTTTTGCCAAGCTTCTGGAAGATTTATTTTTCTTTTTTTTCTGTTTTACAAATGCAAGGGTGCCAATACTTTTAGCCACGACTGTACAGGAGATTAGGTCAGATTGTGGGTATCAGCTGAGGACGCAGAAGTCTTATCTATCCCCGTTGGCACAAGGTCAACCAAAAGGAGATCCTACAAAGCACTACGGCTTATTTCTATAGGAACCACACTTTAAGTATCTCATAACATTGAAAGACAGACGGATAGAACATAGTACTTTATCTAGGATAACAAAAGCAGAAAAAGCATAACTTCAAATACAAGGCAGAAAAATGGGGGGTGAGAGCATGGGGGCTTAGTCTATTTACGAGTCACGGGTAGCAGCCGTCTGAAGGTGACTTTTCATACCAATTTAGAACAAGGCTAGGGATTTGCTCTCCTTTAAGGCTTGTGGAAGGGCGTTCCACATGTTGATGGTATAGCAGGAGAACGAATTAGAGCCGTGTTTAGTGTTAAAACTACGTTGATGATGATTAGTGGAGCTGCCTCTGGTGGTGTGATCATGAACATCCTTGACCTTTAGGAAGTAGTTTGTCAGGTACATGGATATCTTGGAGGTGTAGTGTACCTTGTACACCAGGCTAGAGGTCTTCGGACCTGCCCGAGATCCGAAATTACCCGGGGGTCCGACCCGCCCCGAGCCGGGTAACGGGGCCGTTTATGCGCAGTGAGGTCGGGGCCGGGTCGGAGCCGCCGCCGTATGTCACGGGTCCTGGGTATTTGATAGTGAAATCGCCGGTTCCTGATACCCGAGGGGAACCGAGTCAGCCGAGATTGAAAAAAGATGCATACAAGTGCACTACAACGATTTCGCCACAAGATGGCCCTAAATGATACAGCAGGTAATCTTAAGCCTAGATAGTGAAATAAAGTTGTTTAGAAACTCAGCCTCAGGAGGAGGACACTGTCTGCCGTGTCTGGGGCATGGTTACTTATATTATTATTATCAAAGATATTAACGTAACGTGTTGGTTTGTGGTTCACAATCACAATGGAGTTGTCATCGCGTTTTGTCATGCTCTGCAAAGCATAATGGAAACTTCAAAGCAGACTATTATCAACAACATGCGACAGAAAATGATAGCATTAGCATCATTGGCTAGCCAAAGAAGAAGGAATAAAGAAGACATGGATTTATTTGTATTTACAAACTGTCCACATTGATTGACTTACTGGTCTGGGAAAAGATCATGTTGTGACGAGACGCAGCGCCGCGCTGACAGCAGCAGCAGCAGCAGCTGCAACCATTACCATGGCGACGTTTAGGTAAGAAAGAAGTCTCATACAACTCTTAATAATAACGTTGGTATTCCCTCATTTCGGGGCCACAGGTTCGGGTCTCGGACCTCTCGTTCTGCACGGGTATCGGATCTAATTTGCCTATTAATAGTACGGGGCCGTCGGACCGGGTCCGTCACGTTTTGGGGCGAGACGGGTAACGGTTCTGAAATTTCAAATTATAGACGGGTCCAAATGGGTCCGGCTCCATTTTCCCCGGGTCCTTTTGGGTTCGGGTAGTTACAATTGGACCCGTGAAGACCTCTACACCAGGCCCATTGCAAGATGCTGTACTCTGTCAGCTACTTTGAGACAACCCACGCTTTCGTGGTGATGATCGGTGTGCCCGAGGAGGAAGACCAAGCACGACCCTAATTAGTTTGTTCTGGGCTGTTTGGAGCTTTAACTTTAACATGACCTTGTGGTCTAACGACTGAGCTACCCGGACACATCATAAAAGGACATTTGAATTGAACCTAAAATAAAGGAAGCAAAAAACTGAAAAATAACATTAAAATTACAGTGCAGAATAATAATTAAAACATCCCTATAAAAGGCAGTGGCAAAAGAACTGAGCGTAGCGGCAGACCTGCAGTTTTCTGCTCGTTTGATCCTGATAACGTGGTCCATAAAAACCTGAACACTGCTTCTCATTTCTAGGGCAAAGCAGACCTTCTCCACATGAGCTGAGCGCTCTGGATGGTTCATGATATTGCACAAGATCAGAAAGCTATTTTGGGCCGAAACAGTTCAATGCCACATAGAACCAGTCGTA
The DNA here is from genome assembly GCF_963921795.1 of Nannobrachium achirus. Taxonomy (NCBI): domain Eukaryota; kingdom Metazoa; phylum Chordata; class Actinopteri; order Myctophiformes; family Myctophidae; genus Nannobrachium; species Nannobrachium achirus. The sequence continues at coordinate 15,318 of NW_027664744.1, read as the reverse complement.
TTTTGTTTGAAATCGATTATTTGATATAAAGTCTACTGAAAATTAGTTTTTCTTTTTTTTTTTTCTATCATTTTCATCCCACTATTTTGTAACCCATTTCTTCACCCAGTGCCAATTGCCTAAGCTATGTAATCCTGGGCTCTGCTCTCCCTCTGACGTGTCTGGGGAGACAACGGACTGACGATCATGCTTCCTTCAATGCATGAGTAGTCCAAGTTGTTTCTTTTCACCTGAAAACAGGGGGGATTTCCCCGGTATGGACGTAGCGCGTGGAAGGAACACGTTATTCCAGCCAGTGACTTTCCCCTCCATCAGGCGCCCCGACTGGCTGGGGGGGGGGGGGGACTTTCTCCACACAGAAAGGCCCTTTCACCAACCCCACCTAGGGTGTTGGCGCTGATGACGTGGAGGAGAGAACACGCCCACAGCGTCCCCCCGGCGGGAATCGAACCCAGGACCTTGAAAATGAGTTTTTCTAACTCCTGTTGAAACATATATACGTCTTTTAATCCGTGATAGATTTTTGAGGTGATAGTAGGCTGATTTCTGTAATTGTGTTAATGTGGCTGTTGAAATTCAGGTCTGGGTCCATGGCTGCACCAAGGTTGTTCCTTGGCCGTTGGCGCTGACTTTTAGTTGATTTTCCTTCGCTCCAAAAACAACCCCTTCCGTTTTGTCTTTAAGTTTGCATGTAGAATAGATATTGAACAGTACAGGCCCCAGAATGGTTCCTTGTGGAGCTAGCTGCATGTCATTTCTGTCCACTCAGATGTGTAATTAGTTAGACACAAAGTAGTTCCTGTCCTTTTAAGTATCATTCAAACCAGTGTGGTACCATGCCAAGTCCCACCCAATGTTTCAGTTTGTCTAGTAATAATGCTGTGGTCAACCACGTTCAAATGCGGTACTCAGGGGCGTCACAAGGGGGAGGAAAGTGGGACTGAGTTACCAGGGCCCAAGGTGGAGGGGCCCTAGTAACTTTAGCTATTGAAAAATAGAAGATATACAAGCTCACAGCGCGGCACCGAGTGCCGCGCTGCGAGCTTGTAGATCTGCTATTTTTGAAAAGTCATGAAAATGTGCGCAAATCTTTGAATATAGGGTGTGCCAAATGTAGTTCTAAGAGCGGCCATTTCTTGGGTAAACACAGCCTTACACAGGTGTTCTGATTAGACTATAGCATTAGTTCTATGCAATCAAACAATTGAAACACCTGTGTTTTTACCCAAGAAATGGCCGCTAAGGACTACAATGACGTAGGCGCTGGTACACACTATATGTATTTTTTAAGTGAACATTTGTAACTCAAATTTTGCTTCTGGGGGGTCCCTGGAACTAAATATTTTGAGATGGGGGGGGGTCCTTCACATGAAAAAGTTTGAGCATCACTGACATGTAAACATAGGTTTCTTGGCACACATTTTCACGATTTTTCAAAAATAGCAGATCTACAAGCTCGCAGCGCGGCACTCGGTGCCGCGCTGTGAGCTTGTATATCTGCTATTTTTCAATAGTTAACATTCATGGGGGGCCCGCAGTGAATCCTTGTACCCAGGGCCCAGGATTTGGTGTGACGCCCCTGGCGGTACTGATGGAGGTGGTGCATGTTAGGAAATACATTTTGCCACGGTCTGTGTTTAAGTGGGTGTCATCATCGAAGACTTTAGCGAGAGAAGTCTCAGTGTGGTGACGGTGGTCGGCATCCTGACTGCAAAATATCAAAGCCATTGTTCAGTGCCATGTTGGTCGGTTATTGAAACAAGGCCTTTTCAATTATTTTACTTAAATGGGCCCAGAAGACGTGCTCATTAGTAACGTGCCTAGATTATACTTCTTTTAAGAGTGGCTTGATGACTGCCTGTGGTTGTGGGAAGCAACCTGATTGAAGAGATGTGTTGACAGTTTGTACCAAGATCTGAGACCACGCCGTTTGAAACGTTTTGGAAAAGGTCTGCTGGCAGAGTATCAGTGCAGCAGGAGTTGGATTTCAGATGTTGTATGATGATGTTCTCATGGCACAGTGAATTTCTTGGCAGTCGTAGTTTTCCAGATTATCTGGTCCAGATATCTTGTTTTTTGTTTGATAAATGTTTTGGCTTTGAAAAAATATTTCTGGGGTGCGAGACTACGCTCACAGCTAAGTCTACCAATAAACTAGTGTGAAATCATAGTTGAAGGGAAAGCAGATATTTAGCTCAAACATTATCACTTACAGTAGCACATCAACACAGCATGTGCAAAAACAGATACACAGGGTGTCGGGAGAAACTCTCCTTTTAGCCAATTTACATATTTAGCTCTCTCTCTGTGCTGTCGGCAGACTGTAAAAATGTCAAGGAATTAATGACTCCATAATGCTAATGGGAATTAAGAGGCTGGCGCCCATTATGAGCCGAGTTAAATGTACCCCACAAGTACCAGGAATGAATGCATCTGTGTATCTGTGGCAGAAACACCATTATGACGCTGTAAAACTGCCATGTAAGGAATCACCAGTGATATTTACAGTCATAAGTTACACAGCATTTACTGCCTTTTGGCCTTCAAAGTAAAGTCTAATGAACCCAGTGTGGGATTCCTACGTGCGCCGGGAGCCACTTAATGCGCTGATGAATGAATATAAGCAAGGCTAGCACCACTTATTTAATCACACACCAGCCCTACCCTCCGCGTGGCAACGGCAAATAACATCTATTACTAGAATAAATGTTGACCCATATATGAGTGAGACCACAACCTTTCTCCCCACTTTGCTCCCCTGTTTGAAGCATGTTGTGTCAAGTATTAGCCTGTAATTAGCGATGATCTGTTGGATTAAAAAATATATATTTCATTTGAGCACTTGAGCAAATTAATTACGTGTCCGTTGTGTAAAGACATCACCGTGCAGTGTGTCAACACTGCACAGCCAGGCCCGGGCCACCCAGCGGTACCACGCCGCCTCCCCGGTACACTGTCCTGCATGCCTCCCATGCTCTGCACTCTCTCTCTCTCTCTCTCTCTCTCTCTCTCTCTCTCTCTCTCTCTCTCTGCATAATAGTCAGGATCGTCACAAGGGGGGCGAAAAGTGGGATTGAGTTACCAGGGCCCTAGCCTCGGAAACCCAGACTTTTATTTTACCAGGGCCCAAGGTGGAGGGGCCTTAATTATTTTATACTTTAGATATTGAAAAATTGCAGATATACAAGCTCACAGCCGTGAAAATGTGTGTAAATCTTTGAATATAAATTAAGTATTTTTTAAGCGAAAAATGGGGGTCCGTGGCCGAATACATATCATTTTGAGGGTCCTTCACATGAAAATATTTGAGCACCACTAGCATAGAAACGTAGGTTTTTTCAAAAAACCTTAGAAGGATTTGAAATATTCAGACTCCGTATACACTTTCATGATTTTTCAAAAATAGCAGATCTGCAAGCTCGCAGAGTGCCGCGCTGTGAGCTTGTATATCTGCTATTTTTCAATAGTTAAAGCACAAAATGTGAGTGAATCCTTGTACCCAGGGCCCAGAATTTGGTGTGACACCCCTGCTCTGCATAATAGTGACACTTAAGTTCCAAAGAGAGTGTGAGAGGAAAGAGAAAGAGAGCGAGAGCGGAGGCCGAAGACCTGCTGTCCAATCAATCAATGATTTGACTGTAGGGCTAAATCCATGTTGGTAATTAGCCAATCGGAGCGGGAGCCGGGCCGGGGCGGAGAGGGGAGGGGAGGGGAGGGGGAGCCGGGGCCCGGTTTTGTCGGGCCCCCTGGAGGCCCTCAGGGGACCTGAACTGTCTCTTCCCTTCATTAACTCCTCTCGTCCTCTCCCCTTGTCCGCCTGATCCTGCGAGCAGCCGGGGCTGCTGGGTAATTCAGTCTCCCAGTCTCTGAGGTGACCCCGCGCCGCAGGGCTGAGCGAGCTGAGGACACAGCTCTTCTCTTTAAGCCAGAGAGAACGGGAACGATTTGGTGCTTTAGCTATTGGAAAAACAGTAGATATACAAGCTTGCAGCGCGGCACTCGCTTGTAGATATGCTATTTTTTTGAAAAATCGGGACAATTTGTGCAAGTATTTTTGACCCGATTCTATTAATGTCGTCTAAATCCTTCTAGGGTTTTTGAACCACGTTTTGAACCACTTTAACCAATATCTTATGCTTTAGCCATTGAAAAAGAGCAGATATACAAGCTCACAGCGCGGCACCGAGTGCCTCACTGCGAGCTTGTAGATCTGCAAAAAAAGAAATTATTCGTGACAAAGTCTTTGAATATTTTTGACCCGATTATATAAATGTCCTTCTAAGGTTTTTGAAAAACTCATGTTTCTATCATCCGTGCATGGTTCTCAAACCTTTTTCATGTCAAGGACCCCCAAAATTGCATGTATTTGGCCCGCGGACCCCCATCTCAAAATATGTTGTTCCAGGGACCACCCAGAAGCAAATATTTGAGTTACAAATGTTCGCTTTTAAAAAGATATATTCAAAGCTTTTCTAAAATAGCAGATATACGAGCTCGCAGCGCTGTGAGCTTGTATATCTGCTATTTTTCAATAGCTAAAGCATAAAATAATGGTCAAAGTAATAATGGGTAATAATTCCAGGTCTACATGGGTTAACTCCCCCCCACCCCCCGTTCACGTGTGTCTGTGGAGTGTGGACCCTCTCTCTCTCTCTCTCTCTCTCTCTCTCTCTCTCTCTCTCTCTCTCTCTCTCTCTCTCTCTCTCTCTCTCTCGGCCGCTCGCTGTCTGTCTGTTATTGTACGTCTCTTCTCCTCTCGGAGGCTTTTACCCCAATTGCTGAAATACCGCGACCTTTTTATATTCTTCTCATTTTTTCCCTGACCTTCCTCGCACACTTCAGAGAGAGGGGCTGAAGAGGAGCTAAAGAATGGTAGCCCGGTCTCTCTTTGTATCGTACATGGCTGCCTGTCTCTCTCTCATTCCCCTCTCTCTCTCTGCAGGGACGTGCAGAGAATGTTAGAGAGGCAGGGGCTGACATTTCTAAAAGGGCCTCTTGGTGAAAATATTGAAAATAGCAGACCTCCAAGCTATTTTCAATACTTGATACCACACTAAACTAAGCATGATCAAGTCAACACTGGAGATGTGGCGTAACGGCATGGATTTCTACACAGAGAGGGCAGTTCTTTCAACATGAGATGCAGAATTCAAGCTCAGGAGAGTTTGGACAAGGCAATTCTCTTGAATGTTGCCTTCAGGTATGGCATAGAAAGAGGGGGCATTTGCATTTCTTTCACCATAGTAAAAACTGCATTCATGGTCTGAAGAGGACACTTTTTTTTTACAGACGGATAAAAGGGCAGGGGCTCAAGCCCC